>NW_027443298.1:0-294950 GCF_048569485.1 Anomaloglossus baeobatrachus | reverse complement strand
GTTCGTGGCAAAAAATGGTGGTGTTGCTATATAAAATTGCATTAAGAATAAAGAAAGGAAAAATTTCTTTATAAAAGTAGTGAAGAAAAAAGTGGAAAAAAGGGGAGTGTAAGCCATTTTACTAATAAATAGTGATGAGCGAGCATGCTTGTTACTACTCGGTACTCGCACGAGTATCACTGTACTCGGTCTACTCGACGGGGACCGAGTAATCTCGCGATACTCGTGCTGTACTCGTGGTCTTCATCCCTGCATGTTGGCGCTCTTTTGAGAGCCAGCCCTCATGCAGGGATTGGCTGGCAGACCACTGCAATGCCACAGCCCTGTTAGTTGTGGAATTGCAGTGATTGGCCGGCCTGCACAGCGTGACCGAGCCTTTATACCGGCGGGCGCGCTGTGCTCTGCTCACAGCTATCCAGACAGTCAGTGCAGGGAGAGGGTCGCTGCTTCAGGGAAAGGTTTGCGGCCCTTTATAGCTATTTCCGTAGCAGGGCTGCAAACAGTGTGACCAAAAGTCCTTCTCAGGACTATTCTAGTTGTATACAGGCAGGCAGGGTATAGCCAGGTCGGAGTACAGTAGCAGAGTCCTTCTCAGGACTATTGTTGCTGTATACAGGCAGGGTATAGCCAGGTTGGAATACAGGCTAGTGACCAAAAGAGTCCTTGTCAGGACTATTGTAGCAGTATACAGGCAGGCAGGCAGGCAGGCAGGGTATATAGCCATTCCTAGTGGTGACCGTATACCAGCCTTCATCATATCTGGGGCTGGTGTACACAGTCTAAAACAGTCCTGATAGTGTCAGACTTCTCAGCAATTGTCGCTCCTAAAACCTGTTAGGTTCTTAGTGCGTCCGTGCTTGCATTTAAAAACCGCACGTGTGTGCCTGTCGGTGGCAGCGTACAGGTGCACTTGTGTGCGTTTTTACCAAACTATTATATAACGCACAAGTGTAGTGTATAATACACGTCAGTCAGCAGTGGCTGATAGTGTCAGAGTTCTCGTCATTAATTTTTGCTCCTAAAACCTGTGTTAGGTTCTTAGTGCGTCCGTGCTTGCATTTAAAAACCGCACGTGTGTGCCTGTCGGTGGCAGCGTACAGGTGCACTTGTGTGCGTTTTTACCAAACTATTATATAACGCACAAGTGTAGTGTATAATACACGTCAGTCAGCAGTGGCTGATAGTGTCAGAGTTCTCGTCATTAATTTTTGCTCCTAAAACCTGTGTTAGGTTCTTAGTGCGTCCGTGCTTGCATTTAAAAACCGCACGTGTGTGCCTGTCGGTGGCAGCGTACAGGTGCACTTGTGTGCGTTTTTACCAAACTATTATATAACGCACAAGTGTAGTGTATAATACACGTCAGTCAGCAGTGGCTGATAGTGTCAGAGTCCTCGTCATTAATTTTTGCTCCTAAAACCTGTTAGGTTCTTAGTGCGTCCGTGCTTGCATTTAAAAACCGCACGTGTGTGCCTGTCAGTGGCAGCGTACAGGTGCACAATTTGCACAAACTTTGATATAACGCCCAAGTCTAGTGAATACATGTCAGCACAGCATTGCAAAATGCGCAAGGGCGTTGGCAAGGAACAAGGAAGTGGACGTGATGGTGGTGCAGGCAGAGGCCGAGGTCGTGGGCAAGCTCTAATTTTGCCACAACAAAGGGCCACATCTAGTCGCTCGCACGTCCTGTCCCAAATTCTTGGGGACCGCAGCAGTACACCGCTCTTGAACCAAGACCAGTGTCAACAGGTTGTTAGTTGGATAGCGGATAATGCTTCCAGTCAGATTGGCACCACCACAAACACTCTGTCTTCCACACGGTCAAGTGTCAGTAGCCGTGATACTGCACCGCACATTTCAGAACCTGATCCTCCTTCCTACCACAAGGCTGAGTACACGTCCTCGGACATTAATGATCCCACACTTGGACACTCGGAAGAGCTGTTCACGTTTCCATTCGCACATTCTGGCCTCTCGCCAGCTCATGTTGAAGTGGGTCATGAGGAGATCGTATGTACAGATGGCCAAATATTTGAGCAGCCACGTTCTCACGAAGTTGGCAACGTGTCTCAACAAGGGGTGGACGATGATGAGACACAATTGTCAGGAAGTCAGGAGGAGGAGCAGGGTGCGGAAGAGGAAGACGACGTGGTGGATGATCCAGTAACTGACCCAACCTGGCAGGAGGATATGCAGAGCGAGGACAGCAGTGCACAGGGGGAGGGAGGCGTAGCATCCCAACAGGCAGTAAGAAGCAGGGTGGTGGCTCCAGGCAGAAGTCAGGCAACCGTTCCCCGGAACAACAACACGACACAAGGTGCCTGTACAAATGTTAGGTCTTCCCGAGTCTGGCAGTTTTTTAAGTTGGATCCAGATGATTCTAAAAAGGCCATTTGCAACACCTGCCGTGCCAGCATCAGCAGGGGTACCAAAACTAGCAGCCTGACCACCACCAGCATGATCAGGCACATGTCAGCCAAGCACCCGACTTTGTGGGAAGTACAACAGAGTCGAGGAGCAGTGCTTGCTAATGTCACTGCTACGTCTTCGCTGGTTGTGCATGCGAGCCAATCCCCTGTCCATGCTGCCTGCGAACAAGCCTCCTCCGGTCCTGCACCTGCAGTTGCCTACTCAGAAATAACACCATCATCAAGCACGTCCTTGTCCCAGCGCAGCGTTCAGTTATCCATTCAGCAAACCTTTGAACGCAGGCGCAAATACACTGCCAACACCCCACATGCCACAGTTCTAAATGCTAACATTTCGCGACTGCTTGCGCTGGAAATGTTGCCTTTTAGGCTGGTGGAGACAGAAGCATTCCGCGACCTGATGGCGGCAGCTGTCCCACGTTACTCGGTCCCCAGCCGCCACTATTTCTCCCGGTGTGCCGTCCCCGCGTTGCATAACCACGTGTCACAAAACATCACACGTGCCCTGAACAACGCTGTTTCACCCAAAGTCCACCTAACCACAGACACGTGGACAAGTGCTTGTGGGCAAGGCCGCTACATCTCGTTGACGGCACACTGGGTTAATATTGTGGAAGCTGGGACCCAGTCTGAGCGAGGGACGGAACACGTCCTTCCCACACCAAGGTTTGCAGGCCCTACCTCAGTCAGTGTTTCACCCACACTCTACAGCTCCGGAATGTCATGCTCTTCAGCCTCCTCCTCCTCCTGCGCATCCTCATCCACTGTACCCTCCACACCAGTCCCAAGCTGGAAGCACT
Source organism: Anomaloglossus baeobatrachus (assembly GCF_048569485.1). Classification (NCBI taxonomy): domain Eukaryota; kingdom Metazoa; phylum Chordata; class Amphibia; order Anura; family Aromobatidae; genus Anomaloglossus; species Anomaloglossus baeobatrachus. The sequence goes on along the minus strand of NW_027443298.1, from coordinate 291,724 downwards.
GCAGCACTGCCTCGGCGAAGCGGCAACAGGCTGTGCTGAAGCTAATCTGCATAGGTGACAAACCCCACAATGCAGAAGAGCTGTGGACAGCTCTGAAACAGCAGGCAGATCACTGGCTCACACCTCTGAACCTAAAGCCAGGAAAGGTCGTGTGTGACAATGGCCGGAACCTGGTGGCGGCTTTGAGGCGAGGCCAGCTGACACATGTTCCATGCGTGGCCCATGTGCTCAACCTCGTGGTTCAGCGGTTTCTAAAGTCATACCCAGAGCTGTCTGATCTGCTGGTAAAAGTTCGCCGCCTGTCTGCACATTTTCGAAAGTCACCTACTGCTTCAGCCGGCCTTGCCGGCTTTCAGCGCAGTTTGCATCTTCCGGCTCACAGACTGGTGTGTGATGTCCCCACGCGTTGGAATTCAACTCTGCACATGTTGGTCAGGATATGTGAGCAGAAGAGGGCAGTTGTTGAGTACCAGCATCACCTAAGCCGTCGGGAAATGGGTCAAACTCCACACATAACACCTGAGGAGTGGAGATGGATGTCCGACCTATGTACCATCCTCCAAAACTTTGAGGACTCCACCAAGATGGTGAGTGGTGATGACGCCATTATTAGTGTCACCATACCGCTACTCTGCCTTCTAAAACGGTCTCTGCTCAAAACCAAACATGATGCATTGCAGGCGGAGCGCGATGAGTTGCAGCAAGAAACAGTAGTGGGTGTGGGTGATAACACACAGCCCAGCCTCGTCTCATCACAACGTGCAGTGGAGGACTATGACGAGGAGGAGGATGAAGACATGGAGCAAATCTCCGGCCAAATTGAGGATATGACATGCACACCAGTCATATCCTCGGTTCAGCGTGGCTGGCCAGAGGACAGGGTAGATGAGGAGGAGGAGGAGGAGGAGGAGGAGGACAGCATGTTCAGTCAACGTGTTGGTCAGGCTACTGAAGTCCTGGCTGTTAAGAGTCTGGCGCACATGGCTGACTTTATGGTAAGCTGCCTGTCTCGTGACCCTCGCGTTAAGAACATCTTGGCCGACAATCATTACTGGTTAGTAACACTGTTAGACCCACGCTACAAGGAGAACTTTATGTCTCTTATTCCCGAGGCGGAGAGGTCAACCAAAATGCAGCAGTTCCGGAAGGCCATAGTCACGGAAGTAGGCAAAGCATTCCCCTCACAAAACGCTAGCGGCATAGGTCAGGAATCAGTGGACAACCAAGGCGTACAGCCGAGAGAGGCACAAGTCCAATCCGCCAGAGGTAGGGGAACAGTCTTTAAGATGTGGGACAGTTTTCTCAGCCCCTCACGTACCACAGCCCCTGAGGTGCGGGGTAGTGCCACAAGAAATCCTAAGTTTGCCCAGATGCTCAAGGAGTACCTTGCAGATCGAACAACTGTACTCCGACATTCCTCTGTGCCTTACAATTATTGGGTATCCAAGGTGGACACGTGGCATGAATTGGCTCTCTACGCCTTGGAAGTCCTGGCCTGCCCTGCCGCTAGCGTTTTGTCAGAGCGTGTTTTTAGTGCCGCAGGTGGAATCATTACAGATAAACGCACCCGCCTGTCAACTGAAAATGCTGACAGGCTGACTCTGATCAAGATGAACAAGGGTTGGATTGGGCCAGACTTCACCACACCACCAGCAAATGAGAGCGGAATTTAAAGTTTGTAACGGGAATTTGCCATGTACCTCCAGTCACCCATGGGTACACACTTCTGGACTTTGGATAATCTCTGGACTGCTCCTCCTTCTCCTCATGCGCCACCATGATGACCGTTACAAGAGTTAGGCCTTTGTTTCAGGTATACCCCCAGTGGTAAATTTTTTCGCCCATTCTTTGCAGAATGGACATTACAACGACAGGAGACCCGCTCCTTTGCAATGGGAACAATGTTTTGAGGCCCTCATGCACGTCTCTATGCAGGGACAACGTGGAGCCTCCCAATTTTTGGCTGCCCTGCCAAAGGGCTATACTATAATACACCCACTTCCTGACAATGGACACTTAATGTTTTGAGGCCCTCATGCACGTCTCTATCCAGGGACAACGTGGAGCCTCCCAATTTTTGGCTGCCCTGCCTAAGGGCTATACTATAATACACCCACTTCCTGACAATGGACACTTAATGTTTTGAGGCCCTCATGCACGTCTCTATCCAGGGACAACGTGGAGCCTCCCAATTTTTGGCTGCCCTGCCAAAGGGCTATACTATAATACACCCACTTCCTGACAATGGACACTTAATGTTTTGAGGCCCTCATGCACGTCTCTATCCAGGGACAACGTGGAGCCTCCCAATTTTTGGCTGCCCTGCCAAAGGGCTATACTACAAAAGACCCACTTCCTTCCAATGGGCACTTCAGGTTTACAGGCCCTCATGCACGTCTCTATCCAGGGACAACGTGGAGCCTCCCAATTTTTGGCTGCCCTGCCTAAGGGCTATACTATAATACACCCACTTCCTGACAATGGACACTTAATGTTTTGAGGCCCTCATGCATGTCTCTATCCAGGGACAACGTGGAGCCTCCCAATTTTTGGCTGCCCTGCCAAAGGGCTATACTACAAAAGACCCACTTCCTTCCAATGGGCACTTCAGGTTTACAGGCCCTCATGCACGTCTCTATCCAGGGACAACGTGGAGCCTCCCAATTTTTGGCTGCCCTGCCAAAGGGCTATACTACAAAAGACCCACTTCCTTCCAATGGGCACTTCAGGTTTACAGGCCCTCATGCACGTCTCTATCCAGGGACAACGTGGAGCCTCCCAATTTTTGGCTGCCCTGCCTAAGGGCTATACTATAATACACCCACTTCCTGACACTGGACACTTAATGTTTTGAGGCCCTCATGCACGTCTCTATCCAGGGACAACGTGGAGCCTCCCAATTTTTGGCTGCCCTGCCTAAGGGCTATACTACAATAGACCCACTTCCTTACAATGGGCACTTCAGGTTTACAGGCCATCATGCACGTCTGTATGCAGGGGCATTGGTGAACCTCACAATTTTGGACTGCCCTGGCAAAGGAAAATACTACAAAGACTCAGTTCCTCAAAATGGGCACATTAGACTCAGAGGCCTTTATGTACGTCTCTTCTCAGGGACATCGGAGTGCCACACAATGTTTTACGTAAAATCTTTCATGTATTGATCTCAAAAAGTAACATACATTAGCTCTATCTCACTATTGGGTATGTGCCCTTAACATTTCCGCTATGAAAAATCATTTTGGTGTCATTTTGGAAGGTTTTCTGGTGAGTCCGTAAAAATGGCGTAAAACGCGGACAAAATTATTCACAGCTGTGACTTTTGAGTGATAAATGCTTCAAGGGGTCTTCCCCATGCTGTTGCCATGTCATTTGAGCACTCTTCGGAGACTTTTGTGCCATTTTTAGGGTTTCTACATGCTGCCGGTGGTCATTTCACAAAAATACTCGGGTCTCCCATAGGATAACATTGGGCTCGGTGCTCGGGCCGAGTACACGAGTATCTTGGGAGGCTCGGCCCGAGCTTCGAGCACCCGAGCTTTTTAGTACTCGCTCATCACTACTAATAAACCTAAAAAATAAAAATAAATTGAATAAAAATCATGAATGTTGTGTTATAACAGGAAATTCGGTGTAAGAATGAATATCCGGGATGAGAGTTCAGCGAATGAGTTATAGAAATTGTTACAAAAAGGAGTGTGTACGGTTTATGCGTAAATTTTCAGAATGCGTACATGAAAATTATATGTATGTGAGAATGTCCCCCATGCTTTGTAAAAAGTTATTTATGAAAATGTAAATAAAATATATAAAAATGCCTAATTATTTATAATTTATGAGAAAGATATATATGTATGGAAGAATGTTATAAGGTGTCCAAGAACCATAAAGAAAAAGGGTGCATATATAATGTTAGAGGTCTAGAGTTCCACCAGGCTATATCACCCCTAAAGAAATAGAAAGAAGACCTTACTACCTGTGTACCCCAAAAAAAGCTATATTTCGTAGCCAGGATTATGGTGGAGATATGCACAAATGAAATAAGAATATAAAGTAATACAATAAGATTATAAAACCAATATGTGTGCATTCATGCACCACCCGGTACGCTACCCTTGCCAAATTGCTCACTCTAGATCCCCACACGATCCATGAAGCCGTTCCCCCGGTCACACCGCCTGCTGCCGGTTCCCACTCATCCCTGGGGGAGTTAGGCGAGTGGTATCGAGAGCTACATGTCGGCACTGATGATACCCCCATACACCACAAGGAAGGGGTATACCAGGTGGTACAGGAGTATGAGCGGGTTTTTAGCAAGCACCCTCTAGATTTTGGGCAGATTAAAGGGGTTCAACACCACATCCCTACCGGTACACACTCCCCTATTAAAGAGAGATACAGGCCTATTCCCCCTGCGCACTACCAATGCGCCAAAGACATGTTGAGGAACATGAAGGAGGCAGGGGTTATTAGGGACAGCTGTAGTCCCTGGGCCGCTCCGTTGGTGCTGGTTAAGAAGAAGGATGGCACCATGCGGATGTGTGTGGATTACCGGAAGATTAACCAGATAACGCATAAGGATGCTTACCCTCTGCCCCGCATCAAAGAGTCCCTGGCCTCGCTGAGAACCGCTAACTACTTCTCCACCCTTGACCTCACCAGCGGGTACTGGCAGGTGGCCGTGGCACCGGAAGACCGAGAGAAGACTGCCTATGGGACCGTTTTGCTGTACTTGGATGATGTGATTGTGTACTCACAGACGTATGAAGCCCACCTGGAGCACCTAGCCGAGGTGTTCGCGTCCCTTGCCAAGTATGGGATGAAGCTGAAGCCCTCAAAGTGTCATCTGCTGAAACCCAGAGTGCAGTACCTAGGACATGTGGTTGGTGCGGAAGGTGTCGCCCCCAACCCCGAGAAGATCACCGCCATCCAAGACTGGCCGAGACCGACCACAGTGAGGGAAGTGAGGCAGTTTCTGGGCCTGGTGGGATATTACCGTCGCTTCATTAAGGGGTACACAAAGATGGCTGCCCCCATGCAAGACCTCCTCATAGGACAGACCAAGGGTGGTAGATCCCTAGTAGCCCCATTGGTGTGGGAAGAAAAGCATGAGGAATCCTTCCGCCAGCTGAGAACAGCCCTGACCGGAGAGGAAATCCTAGCGTACCCTGACTACAGCCGCCCATTCATCCTCTACACCGACGCCAGCAATGTGGGCTTGGGGGCTGTTCTATCCCAGGTCCAAGACAGAAGGGAAAAGGTAATAGCTTATGCTAGCCGAAAACTCCGACCGACTGAGAGGAACCCTGAGAACTACATCTCCTTCAAGCTTGAGCTCTTGGCACTGGTGTGGGCTATCACCGAGCGGTTCCGCCATTACCTGGCAGCAGCCAAGTTCACCGCGTACACAGACAATAACCTGCTGACCCATCTAGATACGGCCAAGCTGGGCGCGTTGGAGCAGCGGTGGGTGACCAGGTTAGCCAACTACGATTTCACCATCAAGTACCGGGCCGGCCGTACCAACGTCAATGCCAATGCACTCTCCCGGATGCCCCACCTGTCGGAAGAGGGGCCAGAGGATGATGACCTCGAAGAGATCGAGTTGCCTGCATTTCACCGGCCATTCACTGAGAAGGTGCACGTCTACCAACAACGGGTGAACCTGGATCCGCTGCCCCGACAGGACTGGCAGGAAGCTCAGGACCAGGCACCTGCTGTCCGCCTGGTCAAGACTCTAGTGGAACAGGGTTCTGCTGGGATAGACCCTGCTGCCCCTGCCGAAGCCCAACGTCTGTGGCAAGAACGGACCCGGCTATACCTACACCAGGGGAAGTTGTATCGCGAGCTGATTAATCCAAAGACTCACGAGAAGATCCGCCAGCTGGTGATTCCCCAGGCTAACGTGCCCACCGTCCTGCAAGCATACCATGATGGTGCAGTGCACTTCGGGTGGAAGAAGCTAGAGATGTTGTTAAGAGAGCGGTTCTATTGGAGTGGAATGCGGGAATCTGTGGAGGCCTGGTGCCGAGAATGTGGCCCTTGCGCATTGAGAAGGAAGGACGAGGCCAGCCAGAAGGCACCCCTACACCCGATCATTACACACCAACCGCTGGAGCTGGTTGCCCTTGACCATGTAAAGCTCACCCCCAGCCGAAGTGGGTACACCTACGCTCTGACCATCGTAGACCACTACTCGAGGTTCCTGGTGGTTGTCCCAGTTAAGGACTTAACCGGCCGCACCGCTGCTAAGGCTTTCCAGGCTTATTTCTGTTGACCGCATTGGTACCCGGAGAGGGTGCTTACCGACCAGGGTCCGGCCTTTGAAGCAGAGGTATTCCAGGAATTCTGCCAGTTGTACGGCTGCAAGAAAATCCGGACCACGCCTTACCACGCCCAAACCAATGGCATTTGTGAAAAGATGAACCACTTGGTCCTGGGCCTCCTCAAGACGTTACCACTGGAAGAGCGGAACCTGTGGCTGGAGAAGCTACCTGACCTGGTCGATATGTACAACAACATCCCTTCCAGCTCTACGAAATGCACTCCAGCATACCTGATGAGAGCTCGTCCCGGCCGGCTACCAGTGGATCTGGAAATGGGCTTGGAAGCTTCAGAAGCACTCCTGTCGACAGCTGAATGGGACACTCGGCGGAGGACACAGTACCGACAGGTCCAGGAGTATGTTGAAAAGAACTTGTGCCGGAGTCGGGGACAACAGGAGCAGTGCTTCAACAAGAAGGCGCCTGCCGGTTCCTTCCAACCTGGGGATGTAGTGCTGAAGCGGAAAAGAAGGGCCCACAAGCTGGATGATCAATGGGAAAAAACCCCGTATGTAGTCCAGCCCACAGGATGGGAGAATGAGAAGGCCTACCAGATCAGCCGTGACCAGGGGGGGACTTTGGCCACGGTTTCCCGAGACCACCTGAAGAAGTGCCCACCAGCATTGAGAGTAGCGGATGAGGCTCCAGTTCCCAGTCCAGTGGAGAAGGAAAAAGAGGTAATCCACACCATGATGGGTGATTTTCCAGCAGACTGGCCTACACAGAACGGTGCGGTGATCCTTCCAGTGATACTGTTCCCACAACCCGTGGATGAAGAAATGATGGAAACGGTTAACCGCGAGCCAGTGCCCAGGGATGTACCTGTACCCAGCTCCCCTACGCCTCCGCCTGCCCCACATGATAGCAGGGAGGAGGAACTGACTGTTCCCTCTGCCCCACTGCCTGTCACCACTGACACCGGACCCCGAAGGTCCACTCGCCCCAACCTAGGTAGACCCCCACTTAGGTACAGGGAAACTACTCTTTAACAGGGGGGGGGCTTTATGTGTTGAGTGTACCAGTTTGAAAGTTTTAAATGATAAGTAAAGATGATCAACCAAAGAAGTTTACCTGATTGAACCGTGATTAAACCGGCCGTTGCCGGCAACTGTTGTCCCCGTAGGGACTGTGCAACCATTGCGTAAGGAACTGCTTACGGACAAGCCCGAGAACTTGCAGGGCAACCACAAACTTAGTGCAATGTAAATAAAAATGTTTGTTGGCTTGACACCGTTACCGCCTCCGGAGAGGCTGATTTGGGAGGATGGGCCTGGAGGAAAGGGATGGCCTAGGCCCGCCACTACCGTAACCGGTGGCGATCCTCCGGGGGTTCAGGGGTCCCCTTGGACGTGGGCCCCCTGAAAGAGACAGAACCCGCTCGGGCAACTTGGTGCTGGACTGGGGTCAAGGGGTGCTGCCCGCTTCTTAGGGGCAGCATCAGGGCCAGGTTGTTTGGGTGGGAGAAGAGCGGAAGCTGTACCGTTGTAAAATGTTTATGATGCTTTTACATGTTTTACCGTTTTATTCTTTTTCAGTTGTGAAAATAAAACCGGTGATGGACGGGCAGCCCGCGGACGGTCTGCATTTTACTATAGGGGAATGTGGCGCCCTGGACAAGCCAGGTCGTCACAGGTACTACACCAACACACTCTACACTCCGGCTAGGCACACCGAAGCTAAACACAAATCCTAGTTGCCTTCCTCCAGGGGCTGATGTCCACACCAGGGGGTGGGCCAGGCGGTTGATCCCACCCACCGAGGAGTTCACAGTCCTGGAGGCGGGAAAAGGAGTCAGATTAGAGATCAGTTTTGGAGTTAGAGAAGTGAAGAGGAGAGGAGACTGACCGTGTCCGGGTGTGTGGCCCGGGCACTCAGCAAGGTTGGCAGACGGTGGTGACCTTCTGCAGGAGAGGCTGATTGGAGTGAACCGTACGGACCGGGGATGGGCGGTGGCCCGCCGGTACCAGATCGGGGAGTGAAGAGAAGCCAGCACCATCCGGCAGGGCCTACGGACCCCGACCAGGCTAGGAGTCGCCGTAAAACCGGTCAAATCCGTTAGCGACAGGAACCTCCAGGGTTTCCCAGCAGTCAAGACCCGATTGAAGGCAACAGCTCACACCGTAGAGGGAAGCACAGTCACCGCCAAGGCTACAGTTCCCAGGGCCAGAGCCTGCGGGCAAAAGGGGCTCCCTCAGCATCCATCCAAGCTGGGGAGCGGGTTACCGGTGGGAAGCCCGCTAGATTTTGGGGGAATAAAAGGGGTCCAACACCACATCCCCACAGGTGCACACCCACCCATCAAAGAGAGCTATAAGCCAATACCACCTTCACATTGCCAGTGTACCAAGGACATGTTGAGCAACATGAAGGCGGCTGGGGTTATCCGTGACAGTTGTAGCCTTTGGGCAGCTCTGTTGATCCTGTTAAAAAAGAAGGACGGCACCACTCCCCGTATTGAGGAATCGCTAGCTGCATTGAGAACTGCAAATTATTTTTCTACCCTTGATCTCACTAGTCACTATTGGCAAGTGTCCGTTGCTGAGGCAGACCGGGAGAAGACCGCCTTCGCCACCCCTATGGGTCTCTGCGAGTTCAAAAGCATGCCCTTCGAGCTGTGCAATGCGCCAGGAACCTTCCAGAGGCTGATGGAATGCTGCTTGGGACAAGATTTTAGGGTGTATAAAAAGGGAGATTAGATCCCGTGATCCCAACGTATTGTTACACCTCTATAAATCACTTGTAAGGCTACATCTGGAATATGGGAACCAGTTTTGGGCTCCACATTTTAAAAAGGACATTCAGAAGTTAGAGTCAGTTCAAAGGTGGGCAACTAGACTACTACAAGGAATGGAAGGCCTCCCATATGATGACAAGTTGAAAAAGTTATTAAGTGATTATTGGCTGCAATGGGGCTTTCTGGCTGGTGCCAGCCTCTCTTCTTAGCACACAGGAACCACAATCCCTACACCATGCTTCAATGGATTCTCTCATCCCAGCCCAGTAAAACTACATATTTTACACAGTCATAAGCAGCCAAAAGGGATCTATTCTATTCAATTGCAAATGATCTAGATAAGACTGAGAATAAGATACTGCACGGGACATAGCAGAGTTGGTCAAGTTGAGTGGAGATGAGTTTGCTATTTGGCACAGCTTTTTGCATCAATAAAGCAAGTAAAAGGTGTGAAAGATAAAAAAAAGGGTGAAAGTGTGAAAAGTGAATTGGCCAAATTGAGGTGCATATAAAGTTTTTGCTTTCTTTCAATTCACTAATGGGGCTCATTTGAATCAGGTGAATTGAGTTCTGCTTTTGGAAACTGGGTTAAGAAGGGGTGCACCGGTCCTGGAGGTACTGCAATACCAGGTCAATGCGTGGAGTGGACAGAGCAAGATTTTTTCCATCTCCTTGTTCTAAAAATCCATTTAATATATGGTCCCCAGAGAGGGGACGTATCAGATATTAAACTGATAAGAACAGATTTAATTTTTTTTTTTTCTGTTTATCAGTAGGACTTCAAAATAACAAAGGTGATCGCCTCCCGTTGCCTGGGAACCGTCCAGGCACAAGAGGGCTATGTGTCACCAGAAGGCGCACACACTTCCTCAAGGCCGGCAGACGTGCAATCCCAGGCACCTTCCAGTACCGACCAAGGTAGCGTCCTCCGAAACTACACTTGATCTTAGCCAAAAGGCCGAGAAGCTATAACCCGAATTGGTTACGGCCTTGAGTGGCACCCTGGCCTATACCGGACACATCTTAGGGAGAGGGAGACAAACCCACGCCTACAGAAGACATTTTGTCACCCAAGCCAACCCTTGAAAAGGCTGTTTTGCAGAGCAAAAACAAGAAGAATGGTGCTTTTTGCAGCCGCCGCCCACTGCAATGAATCTGAATAACTCCTCCTTTTGGACACAAGCACCTCCCCTCCCCCTTGCAGTCTTTCCAATTCATGATACAAAAAGACGGACGGACAGGACAGGACAGGACAGGCTGCCTGACTTTCCGTCACTGCCACCCTTTGCCATCCTTGCCCGTAGAAAGCCCTTTCATCATCCCCAAACCCTAATCTTTTCCCTTCCCTTCCCAGATGCGTCTCACTCCCTTTCATTAGGAAGTGAGCGCAGCCTTTTCTCCGTTCTGCACATGCGCGACGTTAAACACAAATGCGCAGGCGTGCGTTCCATTACCCTCACTGCATTCCACTCCCATACAGGAAGTGGGCGCAGCTATTACTACGGTCGCACATAAAAGAACCCACGGCCACCACTGCACATAGCTGACTCCACCACAGGACACCCACTTCTACACCAACGCAGGTAAGACAGGATCGGCACCTCTATGCTCCCGTTACAATCAGGCTCAGTCACCATGTGATAACGCTCTCAACTCTTTAGTTGCAGGCTCCCCTTGCTTCACCTCCACTGGCTGTGCTGCCATTTCCTCTCCCACCTGGAAGGTATACTTTATTCCACTATTTTCCTGTTTCTCTCTTCCCCCTTTTCCCATAACCTACTTTTATCTGCATTTGTGGGGTATCTATATGCTATTTACATCATAGTTTTATTCATTAATATGGAAGGGAAGAGTGCCCATGAGAGTGTTGAACTGCGGAGAGCAAGAGATTAAGCTGCTCCGATTTGCCACCATTGATAAGCTGTTCTCAGTAGATACACATGCTATCCAAACAGCAGCATCCACCATTGCTTCAGCCCACCCATTCAGTGACAGCTCACCAAGTCAGCCAGAGGAGTGGTGTAAGGAATTACACGTAGGCACTGACTCCACACCTTCACATCACAAGAAGGGGGTCTACAGGCTAGTGCAAGAATACGAGCAAGTCTTCAGCAAACATCCGCTAGACTTTTGAAGAATAAAAGGGGTCAAACACTACATCCCCACAAGTGCACACCCACCCATCAAAGAGAGATATAAGCCAAAACTACCTGCACATTACCAGTGTACCAAGGACATGTTGAGCAACATGAAGGAGGCTGGGGTTATCCGTGACAGTTGTAGCCTCTGGGCAGCTCCGTTGGTCCTGTTAAAGAAGAAGGACAGCACCACTCCCCTGTATTGAGGAATAGCTAGCTGCATTGAGAACTGCAAATTATTTTTCTACCCTTGATCTCACTAGTCGCTATTGGCAAGTGTCCGTTGCTGAGGCAGACCGGGAGAAGACCGCCTTTGCCACCCCGATGGGTCTCTGCGAGTTCAAAAGCATGCCCTTCGAGCTGTGCAATTTGCCAGGAACCTTCCAGAGGCTGATGGAATGCTGCTTGGGACACCGAAACTTTGAAACGGTACTGCTATACCTTTATGATGTTATTGTTTATTCTAAAGCAAACAAGATTTTAGGGTGTATAAAAAGGGAGATTAGATCCGGTGATCCCAACGTATTGTTACCCCTCTATAAATGACTTGTAAGGCCACATCTGGAATATGGGGTAAAGTCCTGAGCAGTTTGATAACCATTGGTTTGAGCATGGTAGGGTGTAGTGCGCATCTTCCTGCATCGGTAAAAGCTGCAGAAGTCCTTGAAGATTTCCGCTTCAAAGGCTGTGCCTTGATCTGTGAGGACTCTCTCTGAGTAGCCATGAGGTCTGCATAAGTGTGCTTGGAAGACCTTCGCTGCAGTATGGGCCATTAGATCTTTGACTTGTACCACAACCATAAATCTCGAGTAGTTGTCTACCATCGTAAGTGCATACGTGAGCTCGCCTCGATATTCTGCAACAAAACTCCCTTTTTCGATTTCAGTTTCAGCAAACACTCCTCTTCCTGTAGAAAATATTTATCATTACCTAAGACAGTCATTCTAATGCATGACAATATTAAGGCAATTTAGTTAAAACTTGTTTTAACTCACCTTTAAGGGGATTGATGTATTTCATGGTCAATCCAGGTTTGTCAGTGATGGCACTGACATAATGTATGGCGTCTTTTTCGGGCGTTATCCTTTGCCTTTTCATTGTGAAAATCCAGTTGCCTATATCAAAGCAAATTCTACTACTTGTAAAGTATGCAGAAAATGAAATGTAGAACATATAACATCAACTGCTTAGGAACGCATCATAGGTTAGTACTTAAAAGGATATTGTCATGTTCTAGTCATAATGCAAGCTGGACATTTTTCATGTTACCCTGTAATCGCCGGCCTGTTCTAATGCTCACAAGCCAAGATATAGGCTCAGCTGCTAAGGCTTCCCTCTGCCTTCTGAATGAAACTTGAATATGTCTGGGTCACTGTGTATATAGCAGGTGCTCAGAAAAAATAAGAGTCAATTCAATAGAAATAGCTCTGGCACACTATAGTGATCAATAACGTAAGAAAAGAACTCTTGGAATGCTGAAAATTCTTTATTTGTGCAAAAGGATAATTCATCCAACGTTTCGACCTTGTTTTTAGGTCTTTATCAAGGATAAAGTTATCTAAGATCATAAAGGGTTACAAAACCATATAAACACGTAATTAGTACATAGTACAACATAACAGTACAATATATTGCTACTTGAGAGTACAATGGGTCAAATGACCATGATGCACATACAAAAAATTTTTCCAAAGCCATAGTGAAAACATTTGTACTGAGGAAAGAAAATTTCCACATGACCTATCTGGAGAAACATTCTGGATCAAACAACCAAAAATAGTCAAGCAGGTAAATACACACCTATATGGATAACAGGATGATATGTGTTCAATTGTATAGCGTCATTGCCATTAAGGTACAAATGGAAAACTTGCAATCCTATATAGTGAAGGAAATGAACACATATCATATCAAAGAACACAGGAACATGGGTGTGAGAAAAACCTCAATGTTTATACTTTGTTCTTTATAATGGTGTGAACATGTATATGTCTCAGTACCTTATGCACTTGAGAATTCTAGTGAGTAGATCATGAAAGCCTATTTCAGAACTGGAATCGGTAAATAATTGTAGGTGGAATCTAAATGAAAAGATGGTACAAGTGTTATCATGACACGTGGGCTATAACACAATGGACCGTGTGACAAAGAAGAAAGGAGAGAAAGAAGAGGAAGAAAATGCAACTACCTGTAACATTACGTGATAGTCACTGGTAAGTATCACTTGACAATTCAAGTGAAAAAGGATTCCTTTATTAAAGGGTTCTCAGTCGCCTCAGGATCATGAAATACTAGGGTAAATGATATGAGAATGGGTAAGAAGCACCACTAAAGGAAATATGAGATGCAGGACATATATCTATAAACCCCTGAACTACATGATAGAAATAAAAAGAAGAAAAAAGAAAAAAAAGAAGAAAGAAGAAGAACACATAGAATGCGGAAAGAGAATGGGTACAACTACCTGAGTTACTGCAGGGAGGCCCCTGGTTGGTATTGTGAGGGTTAGTGGAATTCCTTCACTGAAGGGTTCTCAGTTGCCTCAGGTTCGTGAAAAATGCTATAGACAAATAATGCCCGGAGAAAAGGGGTTCATATACAGCGAATAATGGTAATACAAGGTACATGTGTCACATGTAATAGTATATATATATATATTGTACTAAGCTCTACACCAGAAATAGAAAGTAGTCCCTCTGCCTTCTGTCTAGGTGCCCTGAGTTATGTCCTGTAAACTGTCACAGGGACCCAGACACACATGTGTAGTAGGGGAATATCCCTGCTGAGATGCCAGTGCTAGAGCACTCGTTTGCTGTGGAGTTGAACGCTATGTGAGCAGTTCTTACCTTCAATGAGCAGAAGTCTCTTTTTTCAGATTTCAATATCTCTGTGGGTATCTGGCAGAAATATGGAATAGTCTTTATTGCTAAGACCCTGTACACCACTCCCACTAAAGGGGGCTTTACACGCTGCAACATCGCTAATGCGGAGTCGTTGGGGTCACGGAATTTGTGACGCACATCCGGCCGCATTAGCGATGTTGCTGCGTGTGACACCGATGAGCGATTTTGCATCGCTGCAAAAACGTGCAAAATCGCTCATCGGTGACATGGGTCTCCATTCTCGATTATCGTTACTGCAGCAGTAACGATGTAGTTCGTCGCTCCTGCGGCAGCACACATCGCTCCGTGTGACACCGCAGAAACGAGGAACCTCTCCTTACCTGCCTCCCAGCCGCTATGAGGAAGGAAGGAGGTGGGCGGGATGTTCCGGCCACTCATCTCCGCCCCTCCGCTGCTATTGGGCGGTCGCTCAGTGACGTCGCTGTGACGCCGCACGGACCGCCCCCTTAGAAAGGAGGCGGTTCGCCGGTCACAGCGACGTCGCCGGGCAGGTAAGTATGTGTGACGGGTCTGGTCGGTGTTGTGCAGCATGGGCAGCAATTTGCCCGTGTCGCGCAACAGATGGGGGCGGGTATCCACACTAGCGATATCGGGACCGATATCGCAGTGTGTAAAGTAGCCTTTAATAAACTGTGTAAAGGATTTTAAGTAAAAATCCACAATAAACCAGCGCTAGATGGGTTTTTATAATTTTATTAATAGACCACAAATAAAAAATTTTTTGCTATCCTTGTTTCAAGACAGAGTATTTGATAATATACAATACACTGATTATTACTAAAACCAAGGACCACATAAAACAAGGACCACATAAAATAAAAAATGAAAGTAATGAGAATAAAATTCTTTTGTATAACCAATTAACTTCGAGGTGATACAATATTCACATTGATTTAGTTTTACCAGTCTAATGTAATGCCCCGGCCGGTGGCATATATTTTGTTTGGTTAATAATTTAGACTTATACAATGAAAGATGTACTATACCACCCCTGGCTAACTTACAAGTTTTAAGTTGTACAATATAAGTTTGCGACGTTATATTCATATATAGGAAGGCAAACAATATTGGCAATTTAGTGGCACCCACCATACGTAATCTTACAGCACCTAATAAGGGAGGATTATTTGGCCTGAAAGGTTTTTTTCCATGCAATAGCTGTATAGTATGTAAGAATACAAAAAATATTTCACGGAAATCCTTCTTACAGGGGCAGTCAGAAGTCATGATTAGAGAATTTATTACATGTCAATCAAAGGGAGTAGTATATTGCATTCAATGTCCCTGTCAGAAAAAATACATTGGGAGAACTATTAGACCCCTACGGAAAAGGGTGGGTGAGCACATTAGAAGTGTTAAAAATAAATGTACTAAGCACCCCCTATCCAGACATTATGTGTTAAAACATGGAGGGTCCTTTAAAGGATCCCAAGTATGGGGCGTACAAAAAATAACTAAGGATTGGAGAGGTGGCGATTTCATTAAAAAAATGTCACGAGCAGAAAGCCAATGGATTTTTGAATTGAACACCTTGAAACCATATGGACTCAATAATGATATAGAACTGTTTGCTTTTAATTAATTTATATTTTTATAGGTAGAGGAGTAATAGGTACTGATAATAATACGGAGAGAAGGAAAAAAAAAAAAAAAAAAAAAAAAAAGCGATTGTCATGGAGATATATGTGTATATATGCATAATATATATTAAAATTGGTATCATATCATAGTATCATAGTATCATAGTTTTTAAGGTTGAAGGGAGACTCTAAGTCCATCTAGTTCAACCCGTAGCCTAACATGTTGATCCAGAGGAAGGCAAAAAAAACCCAATGTGGCAAACAAGTTCCAATGGGGAAAAATTTCCTTCCTGACTCCACATCCGGCAATCAGACTAGTTCCCTGGATCAATACCCTGTCATAAAATCTAATATACATAACTGGTAATATTAAATTTTTCAAGAAAGGCGTCCAGGCTCTGCTTAAATGTTAGTAGTGAATCACTCATTACAACATCATGCGGCAGAGAGTTCCATAGTCTCACTGCTCGTACAGTAAAGAATCCTCGTCTGTGATTATGATTAAACCTTCTTTCCTCAAGACGTAGCGGATGCCCCCGTGTTCCAGTCGCAGGCCTAGGTGTAAAAAGATCTTTGGAAAGGTCTCTGTATTGTCCCCTCATATATTTATACATTGTGATTAGATCCCCCCTAAGCCTTCGTTTTTCCAAACTAAATAACCCCAAGTTTAATAACCTGTCTTGGTATTGCAGCCCACCCATTCCTCTAATAATCTTGGTCGCTCTTCTCTGCACCCTCTCCAGTTCAGCTATATCCTTCTTATATATCGGTGACCAGAATTGTACACAGTATTCTAAGTGCGGTCGCACTAGTGACTTGTACAGAGGTAGAACTATATTTTTTTCATGAACACTTATACCTCTTTTAATACATCCCATTATTTTATTAGCCCTGGCAGCAGCTGCCTGACACTGTCCACTAAAGTGAAGTTTACCATCCACCCATACACCCAAGTCTTTTTCTGTGTCTGTTTTACCCAGTGCTCTACAATTAAGTACATAATTATAAATTTTATTTCCTCTACCCAAGTGCATGACCTTACATTTATCTACATTAAACTTCAATTGCCACTTCTCAGCCCAATCCTCCAATTTACATAAATCTCCCTGTAATATAAAATTATCCTCCTCTGTATTGATTACCCTGCAGAGTTTAGTATCATCTGCAAATATTGAAATTCTACTCCGCATGCCCCCAACAAGGTCATTTATAAATATGTTGAAAAGAAGCGGGCCCAATACTGGTGCTTCACTTGCCCAAGGTTGATGTAGATATAAGGGGCTTTTCATATTATAGCAAATTTATATTACACCTTTATGATGTCCTTTTGTTAAATTTATTGTTGAAAAAAAGCATATGCATATATACACATTGTCTTCCCAGTATATGATGATACAAGCAAGGCTATATATAGGTCTTTTTAGAAAAACCTTTAGAAAAACCTTTGCACATAATTATATTATATGGCTATTATGAACGGTCTTTCACAAATTGATATATGTAGTGGTCATTGAATGTTGGTTGAATTTAAACATTGTTTAATTTTATGCAAATTATAACCAATTAAATATATGCATAAATAGTGCTCTAGGCAACAGCTGAGTTATCCTTGAGGAAGGGGGCCGTTACACGCCCCCGAAACGCGTGTCGGATCAGGACTCTGTTTTTGCCTACCTCACCTGTGCGGTGATAACCTGCCAAGTAATCTCTCCCTCGTGTGGAATCAACCGGCTTCCACTGGACACGGTACGGATTGCCTGCTGGAGAGGTTGAGAGGTTACCGCTGACATTTCCTTTGTCTGCAACCAGGATACATTGGTACCTCCAGCGGTTCTGCATTGCTCGTTTGGAAGCAGATCGGAGCCTTGTGTGGTGCTAACCTGCCAAGCAACTTCCTCCTGTGTGGAATCAGTCAGCTGACACTGGATACGGTCTGGACTGCCCGCTGGAGAGGCTGAGTAGTTACCGCTGATCTTATTGTTGTCCGCAGCCAACATCTTGGTGCTTTCAGTGGCTTCGTACTGCTTGATTTCGAAAGTACATTTGGGAGAATACGGGACCGGCTGGTTTGTGGCCTTGTGAAGTGTTATAAAGGCTCTGTAAAGAGGGATGTCGGTAACCATACATCTCCCCCAGAGCCAGCACTAGTCGCGGCCACTGGCCTCAAAACGTCCGCTCTGGAAGTATAACAGGTCAATCCTGTACATAGCGGTTCCAGCCTAATCAACGGAGAAATCCGGGGTGTTTTTTGCGGTCAAGTTGTTGTGAGGTTTATTCCCCCAGGCCCTGGGGGCGAATATAACGTCGCAAACTTATATTGTACAACTTAAAACTTGTAAGTTAGCCAGGGGTGGTATAGTACATCTTTCATTGTATAAGTCTAAATTATTAACCAAACAAAATATATGCCACCGGCCGGGGCATTACATTAGACTGGTAAAACTAAATCAATGTGAATATTGTATCACCTCGAAGTTAATTGGTTATACAAAAGAATTTTATTCTCATTACTTTCATTTTTTATTTTATGTGGTCCTTGTTTTATGTGGTCCTTGGTTTTAGTAATAATCAGTGTATTGTATATTATCAAATACTCTGTCTTGAAACAAGGATAGCAAAAAATTTTTTATTTGTGGTCTATTAATAAAATTATAAAAACCCATCTAGCGCTGGTTTATTGTGGATTTTTACTTAAAATCCTTTACACAGTTTATTAAAGGCTACTTTACACACTGCGATATCGGTCCCGATATCGCTAGTGTGGATACCCGCCCCCATCTGTTGCGCGACACGGGCAAATCGCTGCCCATGCTGCACAACACCGACCAGACCCGTCACACATACTTACCTGCCCGGCGACGTCGCTGTGACCGGCGAACCGCCTCCTTTCTAAGGGGGCGGTCCGTGCGGCGTCACAGCGACGTCACTGAGCGACCGCCCAATAGCAGCGGAGGGGCGGAGATGAGTGGCCGGAACATCCCGCCCACCTCCTTCCTTCCTCATAGCGGCTGGGAGGCAGGTAAGGAGAGGTTCCTCGTTTCTGCGGTGTCACACGGAGCGATGTGTGCTGCCGCAGGAGCGACGAACTACATCGTTACTGCTGCAGTAACGATAATCGAGAATGGAGACCCATGTCACCGATGAGCGATTTTGCACGTTTTTGCAGCGATGCAAAATCGCTCATCGGTGTCACACGCAGCAACATCGCTAATGCGGCCGGATGTGCGTCACAAATTCCGTGACCCCAACGACTCCGCATTAGCGATGTCGCAGCGTGTAAAGCCCCCTTTAGTGGGAGTGGTGTACAGGGTCTTAGCAGTAAAGAGTATTCCATATTTCTGCCAGATACCCACAGAGATATTGAAATCTGAAAAAAGAGACTTCTGCTCATTGAAGGTAAGAACTGCTCACATAGCGTTCAACTCCACAGCAAACGAGTGCTCTAGCACTGGCATCTCAGCAGGGATATTCCCCTACTACACATGTGTGTCTGGGTCCCTGTGACAGTTTACAGGACATAACTCAGGGCACCTAGACAGAAGGCAGAGGGACTACTTTCTATTTCTGGTGTAGAGCTTAGTACAATATATATATATATACTATTACATGTGACACATGTACCTTGTATTACCATTATTCGCTGTATATGAACCCCTTTTCTCCGGGCATTATTTGTCTATAGCATTTTTCACGAACCTGAGGCAACTGAGAACCCTTCAGTGAAGGAATTCCACTAACCCTCACAATACCAACCAGGGGCCTCCCTGCAGTAACTCAGGTAGTTGTACCCATTCTCTTTCCGCATTCTATGTGTTCTTCTTCTTTCTTCTTTTTTTTCTTTTTTCTTCTTTTTATTTCTATCATGTAGTTCAGGGGTTTATAGATATATGTCCTGCATCTCATATTTCCTTTAGTGGTGCTTCTTACCCATTCTCATATCATTTACCCTAGTATTTCATGATCCTGAGGCGACTGAGAACCCTTTAATAAAGGAATCCTTTTTCACTTGAATTGTCAAGTGATACTTACCAGTGACTATCACGTAATGTTACAGGTAGTTGCATTTTCTTCCTCTTCTTTCTCTCCTTTCTTCTTTGTCACACGGTCCATTGTGTTATAGCCCACGTGTCATGATAACACTTGTACCATCTTTTCATTTAGATTCCACCTACAATTATTTACCGATTCCAGTTCTGAAATAGGCTTTCATGATCTACTCACTAGAATTCTCAAGTGCATAAGGTACTGAGACATATACATGTTCACACCATTATAAAGAACAAAGTATAAACATTGAGGTTTTTCTCACACCCATGTTCCTGTGTTCTTTGATATGATATGTGTTCATTTCCTTCACTATATAGGATTGCAAGTTTTCCATTTGTACCTTAATGGCAATGACGCTATACAATTGAACACATATCATCCTGTTATCCATATAGGTGTGTATTTACCTGCTTGACTATTTTTGGTTGTTTGATCCAGAATGTTTCTCCAGATAGGTCATGTGGAAATTTTCTTTCCTCAGTACAAATGTTTTCACTATGGCTTTGGAAAAAATTTTTGTATGTGCATCATGGTCATTTGACCCATTGTACTCTCAAGTAGCAATATATTGTACTGTTATGTTGTACTATGTACTAATTACGTGTTTATATGGTTTTGTAACCCTTTATGATCTTAGATAACTTTATCCTTGATAAAGACCTAAAAACAAGGTCGAAACGTTGGATGAATTATCCTTTTGCACAAATAAAGAATTTTCAGCATTCCAAGAGTTCTTTTCTTACGTTATTGATCACTATAGTGTGCCAGAGCTATTTCTATTGAATTGACTCTTATTTTTTCTGAGCACCTGCTATATACACAGTGACCCAGACATATTCAAGTTTCATTCAGAAGGCAGAGGGAAGCCTTAGCAGCTGAGCCTATATCTTGGCTTGTGAGCATTAGAACAGGCCGGCGATTACAGGGTAACATGAAAAATGTCCAGCTTGCATTATGACTAGAACATGACAATATCCTTTTAAGTACTAACCTATGATGCGTTCCTAAGCAGTTGATGTTATATGTTCTACATTTCATTTTCTGCATACTTTACAAGTAGTAGAATTTGCTTTGATATAGGCAACTGGATTTTCACAATGAAAAGGCAAAGGATAACGCCCGAAAAAGACGCCATACATTATGTCAGTGCCATCACTGACAAACCTGGATTGACCATGAAATACATCAATCCCCTTAAAGGTGAGTTAAAACAAGTTTTAACTAAATTGCCTTAATATTGTCATGCATTAGAATGACTGTCTTAGGTAATGATAAATATTTTCTACAGGAAGAGGAGTGTTTGCTGAAACTGAAATCGAAAAAGGGAGTTTTGTTGCAGAATATCGAGGCGAGCTCACGTATGCACTTACGATGGTAGACAACTACTCGAGATTTATGGTTGTGGTACAAGTCAAAGATCTAATGGCCCATACTGCAGCGAAGGTCTTCCAAGCACACTTATGCAGACCTCATGGCTACTCAGAGAGAGTCCTCACAGATCAAGGCACAGCCTTTGAAGCGGAAATCTTCAAGGACTTCTGCAGCTTTTACCGATGCAGGAAGATGCGCACTACACCCTACCATGCTCAAACCAATGGTTATCAACCTGCTCAGGACTTTACCCCATATTCCAGATGTGGCCTTACAAGTGATTTATAGAGGGGTAACAATACGTTGGGATCACCGGATCTAATCTCCCTTTTTATACACCCTAAAATCTTGTTTGCTTTAGAATAAACAATAACATCATAAAGGTATAGCAGTACCGTTTCAAAGTTTCGGTGTCCCAAGCAGCATTCCATCAGCCTCTGGAAGGTTCCTGGCAAATTGCACAGCTCGAAGGGCATGCTTTTGAACTCGCAGAGACCCATCGGGGTGGCAAAGGCGGTCTTCTCCCGGTCTGCTTCAGCAACGGACACTTGCCAATAGCGACTAGTGAGATCAAGGGTAGAAAAATAATTTGCAGTTCTCAATGCAGCTAGCTATTCCTCAATACAGGGGAGTGGTGCTGTCCTTCTTCTTTAACAGGACCAACGGAGCTGCCCAGAGGCTACAACTGTCACGGATAACCCCAGCCTCCTTCATGTTGCTCAACATGTCCTTGGTACATTGGTAATGTGCAGGTAGTTTTGGCTTATATCTCTCTTTGATGGGTGGGTGTGCACTTGTGGGGATGTAGTGTTTGACCCCTTTTATTCTTCAAAAGTCTAGCGGATGTTTGCTGAAGACTTGCTCGTATTCTTGCACTAGCCTGTAGACCCCCTTCTTGTGATGTGAAGGTGTGGAGTCAGTGCCTACGTGTAATTCCTTACACCACTCCTCTGGCTGACTTGGTGAGCTGTCACTGAATGGGTGGGCTGAAGCAATGGTGGATGCTGCTGTTTGGATAGCATGTGTATCTACTGAGAACAGCTTATCAATGGTGGCAAATCGGAGCAGCTTAATCTCTTGCTCTCCGCAGTTCAACACTCTCATGGGCACTCTTCCCTTCTTTATTAATGAATAAAACTATGATGTAAATAGCATATAGATACCCCACAAATGCAGATAAAAGTAGGTTATGGGAAAAGGGGGAAGAGAGAAACAGGAAAATAGTGGAATAAAGTATACCTTCCAGGTGGGAGAGGAAATGGCAGCACAGCCAGTGGAGGTGAAGCAAGGGGAGCCTGCAACTAAAGAGTTGAGAGCGTTATCACATGGTGACTGAGCCTGATTGTAACGGGAGCATAGAGGTGCCGATCCTGTCTTACCTGCGTTGGTGTAGAAGTGGGTGTCCTGTGGTGGAGTCAGCTATGTGCAGTGGTGGCCGTGGGTTCTTTTATGTGCGACCGTAGTAATAGCTGCGCCCACTTCCTGTATGGGAGTGGAATGCAGTGAGGGTAATGGAACGCACGCCTGCGCATTTGTGTTTAACGTCGCGCATGTGCAGAACGGAGAAAAGGCTGCGCTCACTTCCTAATGAAAGGGAGTGAGACGCATCTGGGAAGGGAAGGGAAAAGATTAGGGTTTGGGGATGATGAAAGGGCTTTCTACGGGCAAGGATGGCAAAGGGTGGCAGTGACGGATAGTCAGGCAGCCTGTCCTGTCCTGTCCTGTCCGTCCGTCTTTTTGTATCATGAATTGGAAAGACTGCAAGGGGGAGGGGAGGTGCTTGTGTCCAAAAGGAGGAGTTATTCAGATTCATTGCAGTGGGCGGCGGCTGCAAAAAGCACCATTCTTCTTGTTTTTGCTCTGCAAAACAGCCTTTTCAAGGGTTGGCTTGGGTGACAAAATGTCTTCTGTAGGCGTGGGTTTGTCTCCCTCTCCCTAAGATGTGTCCGGTATAGGCCAGGGTGCCACTCAAGGCCGTAACCAATTCGGGTTATAGCTTCTCGGCCTTTTGGCTAAGATCAAGTGTAGTTTCGGAGGACGCTACCTTGGTCGGTACTGGAAGGTGCCTGGGATTGCACGTCTGCCGGCCTTGAGGAAGTGTGTGCGCCTTCTGGTGACACATAGCCCTCTTGTGCCTGGACGGTTCCCAGGCAACGGGAGGCGATCACCTTTGTTATTTTGAAGTCCTACTGATAAACAGAAAAAAAAAAAAATTAAATCTGTTCTTATCAGTTTAATATCTGATACGTCCCCTCTCTGGGGACCATATATTAAATGGATTTTTAGAACAAGGAGATGGAAAAAATCTTGCTCTGTCCACTGCACGCATTGACCTGGTATTGCAGTACCTCCAGGACCGGTGCACCCCTTCTTAACCCAGTTTCCAAAAGCAGAACTCAATTCACCTGATTCAAATGAGCCCCATTAGTGAATTGAAAGAAAGCAAAAACTTTATATGCACCTCAATTTGGCCAATTCACTTTTCACACTTTCACCCTTTTTTTTATCTTTCACACCTTTTACTTGCTTTATTGATGCAAAAAGCTGTGCCAAATAGCAAACTCATCTCCACTCAACTTGACCAACTCTGCTATGTCCCGTGCAGTATCTTATTCTCAGTCTTATCTAGATCATTTGCAATTGAATAGAATAGATCCCTTTTAACTGCTTATGACTGTGTAAAATATGTAGTTTTACTGGGCTGGGATGAGAGAATCCATTGAAGCATGCTGTAGGGATTGTGGTTCCTGTGTGCTAAGAAGAGAGGCTGGCACCAGCCAGAAAGCCCCATTGCAGCCAATAATCACTTAATAACTTTTTCAACTTGTCATCATATGGGAGGCCTTCCATTCCTTGTAGTAGTCTAGTTGCCCACCTTTTAACTGACTCTAACTTCTGAATGTCCTTATTAAAATGTGGAGCCCAAAACTGGTTCCCATATTCCAGATGTAGCCTTACAAGTGATTTATAGAGGTGTAACAATACGTTGGGATCACGGGATCTAATCTCCCTTTTTATACACCCTAAAATCTTGTCCCAAGCAGCATTCCATCAGCCTCTGGAAGGTTCCTGGCGCATTGCACAGCTCGAAGGGCATGCTTTTGAACTCGCAGAGACCCATAGGGGTGGCGAAGGCGGTCTTCTCCCGGTCTGCCTCAGCAACGGACACTTGCCAATAGTGACTAGTGAGATCAAGGGTAGAAAAATAATTTGCAGTTCTCAATGCAGCTAGCGATTCCTCTATACGGGGAGTGGTGCCGTCCTTCTTTTTTAACAGGATCAACAGAGCTGCCCAAAGGCTACAACTGTCACGGATAACCCCAGCCGCCTTCATGTTGCTCAACATGTCCTTGGTACACTGGCAATGTGAAGGTGGTATTGGCTTATAGCTCTCTTTGATGGGTGGGTGTGCACCTGTGGGGATGTGGTGTTGGACCCCTTTTATTCCCCCAAAATCTAGCGGGCTTCCCACCGGTAACCCGCTCCCCAGCTTGGATGGATGCTGAGGGAGCCCCTTTTGCCCGCAGGCTCTGGCCCTGGGAACTGTAGCCTTGGCGGTGACTGTGCTTCCCTCTACGGTGTGAGCTGTTGCCTTCAATCGGGTCTTGACTGCTGGGAAACCCTGGAGGTTCCTGTCGCTAACGGATTTGACCGGTTTTACGGCGACTCCTAGCCTGGTCGGGGTCCGTAGGCCCTGCCGGATGGTGCTGGCTTCTCTTCACTCCCCGATCTGGTACCGGCGGGCCACCGCCCATCCCCGGTCCGTACGGTTCACTCCAATCAGCCTCTCCTGCAGAAGGTCACCACCATCTGCCAACCTTGCTGAGTGCCCGGGCCACACACCCGGACACGGTCAGTCTCCTTTCCTCTTCACTTCTCTAACTCCAAAACTGATCTCTAATCTGACTCCTTTTCCCGCCTCCAGGACTGTGAACTCCTCGGTGGGTGGGATCAACCGCCTGGCCCACCCCCTGGTGTGGACATCAGCCCCTGGAGGAAGGCAACTAGGATTTGTGTTTAGCTTCGGTGTGCCTAGCCGGAGTGTAGAGTGTGTTGGTGTAGTACCTGTGACGACCTGGCTTGTCCAGGGCGCCACATTCCCCTATAGTAAAATGCAGACCGTCCGCGGGCTGCCCGTCCATCAGCGGTTTTATTTTCACAACTGAAAAAGAATAAAACGGTAAAACATGTAAAAGCATCATAAACATTTTACAACGGTACAGCTTCCGCTCTTCTCCCACCCAAACAACCTGGCCCTGATGCTGCCCCTAAGAAGCGGGCAGCACCCCTTGACCCCAGTCCAGCACCAAGTTGCCCGAGCGGGTTCTGTCTCTTTCAGGGGGCCCACGTCCAAGGGGACCCCTGAACCCCCGGAGGATCGCCACCGGTTACGGTAGTGGCGGGCCTAGGCCATCCCTTTCCTCCAGGCCCATCCTCCCAAATCAGCCTCTCCGGAGGCGGTAACGGTGTCAAGCCAACAAACATTTTTATTTACATTGCACTAAGTTTGTGGTTGCCCTGCAAGTTCTCGGGCTTGTCCGTAAGCAGTTCCTTACGCAATGGTTGCACAGTCCCTACGGGGACAACAGTTGCCGGCAACGGCCGGTTTAATCACGGTTCAATCAGGTAAACTTCTTTGGTTGATCATCTTTACTTATCATTTAAAACTTTCAAACTGGTACACTCAACACATAAAGCCCCCCCTTTTAAAGAGTAGTTTCCCTGTACCTAAGTGGGGGTCTACCTAGGTTGGGGCGAGTGGACCTTCGGGGTCCGGTGTCAGTGGTGACAGGCAGTGGGGCAGAGGGAACAGTCAGTTCCTCCTCCCTGCTATCATGTGGGGCAGGCGGAGGCGTAGGGGAGCTGGGTACAGGTACATCCCTGGGCACTGGCTCGCGGTTAACCGTTTCCATCATTTCTTCATCCACGGGTTGTGGGAACAGTATCACTGGAAGGATCACCGCACCGTTCTGTGTAGGCCAGTCTGCTGGAAAATCACCCATCATGGTGTGGATTACCTCTTTTTCCTTCTCCACTGGACTGGGAACTGGAGCCTCATCCGCTACTCTCAATGCTGGTGGGCACTTCTTCAGGTGGTCTCGGGAAACCGTGGCCAAAGTCCCCCCCTGGTCACGGCTGATCTGGTAGGCCTTCCCATTCTCCCATCCTGTGGGCTGGACTACATACGGGGTTTTTTCCCATTGATCATCCAGCTTGTGGGCCCTTCTTTTCCGCTTCAGCACTACATCCCCAGGTTGGAAGGAACCGGCAGGCGCCTTCTTGTTGAAGCACTGCTCCTGTTGTCCCCGACTCTGGCACAAGTTCTTTTCAACATACTCCTGGACCTGTCGGTACTGTGTCCTCCGCCGAGTGTCCCATTCAGCTGTCGACAGGAGTGCTTCTGAAGCTTCCAAGCCCATTTCCAGATCCACTGGTAGCCGGCCGGGACGAGCTCTCATCAGGTATGCTGGAGTGCATTTCGTAGAGCTGGAAGGGATGTTGTTGTACATATCGACCAGGTCAGGTAGCTTCTCCAGCCACAGGTTCCGCTCTTCCAGTGGTAACGTCTTGAGGAGGCCCAGGACCAAGTGGTTCATCTTTTCACAAATGCCATTGGTTTGGGCGTGGTAAGGCGTGGTCCGGATTTTCTTGCAGCCGTACAACTGGCAGAATTCCTGGAATACCTCTGCTTCAAAGGCCGGACCCTGGTCGGTAAGCACCCTCTCCGGGTACCAATGCGGTCAACAGAAATAAGCCTGGAAAGCCTTAGCAGCGGTGCGGCCGGTTAAGTCCTTAACTGGGACAACCACCAGGAACCTCGAGTAGTGGTCTACGATGGTCAGAGCGTAGGTGTACCCACTTCGGCTGGGGGTGAGCTTTACATGGTCAAGGGCAACCAGCTCCAGCGGTTGGTGTGTAATGATCGGGTGTAGGGGTGCCTTCTGGCTGGCCTCGTCCTTCCTTCTCAATGCGCAAGGGCCACATTCTCGGCACCAGGCCTCCACAGATTCCCGCATTCCACTCCAATAGAACCGCTCTCTTAACAACATCTCTAGCTTCTTCCACCCGAAGTGCACTGCACCATCATGGTATGCTTGCAGGACGGTGGGCACGTTAGCCTGGGGAATCACCAGCTGGCGGATCTTCTCGTGAGTCTTTGGATTAATCAGCTCGCGATACAACTTCCCCTGGTGTAGGTATAGCCGGGTCCGTTCTTGCCACAGACGTTGGGCTTCGGCAGGGGCAGCAGGGTCTATCCCAGCAGAACCCTGTTCCACTAGAGTCTTGACCAGGCGGACAGCAGGTGCCTGGTCCTGAGCTTCCTGCCAGTCCTGTCGGGGCAGCGGATCCAGGTTCACCCGTTGTTGGTAGACGTGCACCTTCTCAGTGAATGGCCGGTGAAATGCAGGCAACTCGATCTCTTCGAGGTCATCATCCTCTGGCCCCTCTTCCGACAGGTGGGGCATCCGGGAGAGTGCATTGGCATTGACGTTGGTACGGCCGGCCCGGTACTTGATGGTGAAATCGTAGTTGGCTAACCTGGTCACCCATCGCTGCTCCAACGCGCCCAGCTTGGCCGTATCTAGATGGGTCAGCAGGTTATTGTCTGTGTACGCGGTGAACTTGGCTGCTGCCAGGTAATGGCGGAACCGCTCGGTGATAGCCCACACCAGTGCCAAGAGCTCAAGCTTGAAGGAGATGTAGTTCTCAGGGTTCCTCTCAGTCGGTCGGAGTTTTCGGCTAGCATAAGCTATTACCTTTTCCCTTCTGTCTTGGACCTGGGATAGAACAGCCCCCAAGCCCACATTGCTGGCGTCGGTGTAGAGGATGAATGGGCGGCTGTAGTCAGGGTACGCTAGGATTTCCTCTCCGGTCAGGGCTGTTCTCAGCTGGCGGAAGGATTCCTCATGCTTTTCTTCCCACACCAATGGGGCTACTAGGGATCTACCACCCTTGGTCTGTCCTACGAGGAGGTCTTGCATGGGGGCAGCCATCTTTGTGTACCCCTTAATGAAGCGACGGTAATATCCCACCAGGCCCAGAAACTGCCTCACTTCCCTCACTGTGGTCGGTCTCGGCCAGTCTTGGATGGCGGTGATCTTCTCGGGGTTGGGGGCGACACCTTCCGCACCAACCACATGTCCTAGGTACTGCACTCTGGGTTTCAGCAGATGACACTTTGAGGGCTTCAACTTCATCCCATACTTGGCAAGGGACGCGAACACCTCGGCTAGGTGCTCCAGGTGGGCTTCATACGTCTGTGAGTACACAATCACATCATCCAAGTACAGCAAAACGGTCCCATAGGCAGTCTTCTCTCGGTCTTCCGGTGCCACGGCCACCTGCCAGTACCCGCTGGTGAGGTCAAGGGTGGAGAAGTAGTTAGCGGTTCTCAGCGAGGCCAGGGACTCTTTGATGCGGGGCAGAGGGTAAGCATCCTTATGCGTTATCTGGTTAATCTTCCGGTAATCCACACACATCCGCATGGTGCCCTCCTTCTTCTTAACCAGCACCAACGGAGCGGCCCAGGGACTACAGCTGTCCCTAATAACCCCTGCCTCCTTCATGTTCCTCAACATGTCTTTGGCGCATTGGTAGTGCGCAGGGGGAATAGGCCTGTATCTCTCTTTAATAGGGGAGTGTGTACCGGTAGGGATGTGGTGTTGAACCCCTTTAATCTGCCCAAAATCTAGAGGGTGCTTGCTAAAAACCCGCTCATACTCCTGTACCACCCGGTATACCCCTTCCTTGTGGTGTATGGGGGTATCATCAGTGCCGACATGTAGCTCTCGATACCACTCGCCTAACTCCCCCAGGGATGAGTGGGAACCGGCAGCAGGCGGTGTGACCGGGGGAACGGCTTCATGGATCGTGTGGGGATCTAGAGTGAGCAATTTGGCAAGGGTAGCGTACCGGGTGGTGCATGAATGCACACATATTGGTTTTATAATCTTATTGTATTACTTTATATTCTTATTTCACTTGTGCATATCTCCACCATAATCCTGGCTAAGAAATATAGCTTTTTTTGGGGTACACAGGTAGTAAGGTCTTCTTTCTATTTCTTTAGGGGTGATATAGCCTGGTGGAACTCTAGACCTCTAACATTATATATGCACCCTTTTTCTTTATGGTTCTTGGACACCTTATAACATTCTTCCATACATATATATCTTTCTCATAAATTATAAATAATTAGGCATTTTTATATATTTTATTTACATTTTCATAAATAACTTTTTACAAAGCATGGGGGACATTCTCACATACATATAATTTTCATGTACGCATTCTGAAAATTTACGCATAAACCGTACACACTCCTTTTTGTAACAATTTCTATAACTCATTCGCTGAACTCTCATCCCGGATATTCATTCTTACACCGAATTTCCTGTTATAACACAACATTCATGATTTTTATTCAATTTATTTTTATTTTTTAGGTTTATTAGTAGTGATGAGCGAGTACTAAAAAGCTCGGGTGCTCGAAGCTCGGGCCGAGCCTCCCAAGATACTCGTGTACTCGGCCCGAGCACCGAGCCCAATGTTATCCAATGGGAGACCCGAGTATTTTTGTGAAATGACCACCGGCAGCATGTAGAAACCCTAAAAATGGCACAAAAGTCTCCGAAGAGTGCTCAAATGACATGGCAACAGCATGGGGAAGACCCCTTGAAGCATTTATCACTCAAAAGTCACAGCTGTGAATAATTTTGTCCGCGTTTTACGCCATTTTTACGGACTCACCAGAAAACCTTCCAAAATGACACCAAAATGATTTTTCATAGCGGAAATGTTAAGGGCACATACCCAATAGTGAGATAGAGCTAATGTATGTTACTTTTTGAGATCAATACATGAAAGATTTTACGTAAAACATTGTGTGGCACTCCGATGTCCCTGAGAAGAGACGTACATAAAGGCCTCTGAGTCTAATGTGCCCATTTTGAGGAACTGAGTCTTTGTAGTATTTTCCTTTGCCAGGGCAGTCCAAAATTGTGAGGTTCACCAATGCCCCTGCATACAGACGTGCATGATGGCCTGTAAACCTGAAGTGCCCATTGTAAGGAAGTGGGTCTATTGTAGTATAGCCCTTAGGCAGGGCAGCCAAAAATTGGGAGGCTCCACGTTGTCCCTGGATAGAGACGTGCATGAGGGCCTCAAAACATTAAGTGTCCAGTGTCAGGAAGTGGGTGTATTATAGTATAGCCCTTAGGCAGGGCAGCCAAAAATTGGGAGGCTCCACGTTGTCCCTGGATAGAGACGTGCATGAGGGCCTGTAAACCTGAAGTGCCCATTGGAAGGAAGTGGGTCTTTTGTAGTATAGCCCTTTGGCAGGGCAGCCAAAAATTGGGAGGCTCCACGTTGTCCCTGGATAGAGACGTGCATGAGGGCCTGTAAACCTGAAGTGCCCATTGGAAGGAAGTGGGTCTTTTGTAGTATAGCCCTTTGGCAGGGCAGCCAATAATTGGGAGGCTCCACGTTGTCCCTGGATAGAGACATGCATGAGGGCCTCAAAACATTAAGTGTCCATTGTCAGGAAGTGGGTGTATTATAGTATAGCCCTTAGGCAGGGCAGCCAAAAATTGGGAGGCTCCACGTTGTCCCTGGATAGAGACGTGCATGAGGGCCTGTAAACCTGAAGTGCCCATTGGAAGGAAGTGGGTCTTTTGTAGTATAGCCCTTTGGCAGGGCAGCCAAAAATTGGGAGGCTCCACGTTGTCCCTGGATAGAGACGTGCATGAGGGCCTCAAAACATTAAGTGTCCATTGTCAGGAAGTGGGTGTATTATAGTATAGCCCTTTGGCAGGGCAGCCAAAAATTGGGAGGCTCCACGTTGTCCCTGGATAGAGACGTGCATGAGGGCCTCAAAACATTAAGTGTCCATTGTCAGGAAGTGGGTGTATTATAGTATAGCCCTTAGGCAGGGCAGCCAAAAATTGGGAGGCTCCACGTTGTCCCTGGATAGAGACGTGCATGAGGGCCTCAAAACATTAAGTGTCCATTGTCAGGAAGTGGGTCTTTTGTAGTATAGCCCTTTGGCAGGGCAGCCAAAAATTGGGAGGCTCCACGTTGTCCCTGGATAGAGACGTGCATGAGGGCCTCAAAACATTAAGTGTCCATTGTCAGGAAGTGGGTGTATTATAGTATAGCCCTTAGGCAGGGCAGCCAAAAATTGGGAGGCTCCACGTTGTCCCTGGATAGAGACGTGCATGAGGGCCTCAAAACATTAAGTGTCCATTGTCAGGAAGTGGGTCTTTTGTAGTATAGCCCTTTGGCAGGGCAGCCAAAAATTGGGAGGCTCCACGTTGTCCCTGGATAGAGACGTGCATGAGGGCCTCAAAACATTAAGTGTCCATTGTCAGGAAGTGGGTGTATTATAGTATAGCCCTTTGGCAGGGCAGCCAAAAATTGGGAGGCTCCACGTTGTCCCTGCATAGAGACGTGCATGAGGGCCTCAAAACATTGTTCCCATTGCAAAGGAGCGGGTCTCCTGTCGTTGTAATGTCCATTCTGCAAAGAATGGGCGAAAAAATTTACCACTGGGGGTATACCTGAAACAAAGGCCTAACTCTTGTAACGGTCATCATGGTGGCGCATGAGGAGAAGGAGGAGCAGTCCAGCGATTATCCAAAGTCCAGAAGTGTGTACCCATGGGTGACTGGAGGTACATGGCAAATTCCCGTTACAAACTTTAAATTCCGCTCTCATTTGCTGGTGGTGTGGTGAAGTCTGGCCCAATCCAACCCTTGTTCATCTTGATCAGAGTCAGCCTGTCAGCATTTTCAGTTGACAGGCGGGTGCGTTTATCTGTAATGATTCCACCTGCGGCACTAAAAACACGCTCTGACAAAACGCTAGCGGCAGGGCAGGCCAGGACTTCCAAGGCGTAGAGAGCCAATTCATGCCACGTGTCCACCTTGGATACCCAATAATTGTAAGGCACAGAGGAATGTCGGAGTACAGTTGTTCGATCTGCAAGGTACTCCTTGAGCATCTGGGCAAACTTAGGATTTCTTGTGGCACTACCCCGCACCTCAGGGGCTGTGGTACGTGAGGGGCTGAGAAAACTGTCCCACATCTTAAAGACTGTTCCCCTACCTCTGGCGGATTGGACTTGTGCCTCTCTCGGCTGTACGCCTTGGTTGTCCACTGATTCCTGACCTATGCCGCTAGCGTTTTGTGAGGGGAATGCTTTGCCTACTTCCGTGACTATGGCCTTCCGGAACTGCTGCATTTTGGTTGACCTCTCCGCCTCGGGAATAAGAGACATAAAGTTCTCCTTGTAGCGTGGGTCTAACAGTGTTACCAACCAGTAATGATTGTCGGCCAAGATGTTCTTAACGCGAGGGTCACGAGACAGGCAGCTTACCATAAAGTCAGCCATGTGCGCCAGACTCTTAACAGCCAGGACTTCAGTAGCCTGACCAACACGTTGACTGAACATGCTGTCCTCCTCCTCCTCCTCCTCCTCCTCCTCATCTACCCTGTCCTCTGGCCAGCCACGCTGAACCGAGGATATGACTGGTGTGCATGTCATATCCTCAATTTGGCCGGAGATTTGCTCCATGTCTTCATCCTCCTCCTCGTCATAGTCCTCCACTGCACGTTGTGATGAGACGAGGCTGGGCTGTGTGTTATCACCCACACCCACTACTGTTTCTTGCTGCAACTCATCGCGCTCCGCCTGCAATGCATCATGTTTGGTTTTGAGCAGAGACCGTTTTAGAAGGCAGAGTAGCGGTATGGTGACGCTAATAATGGCGTCATCACCACTCACCATCTTGGTGGAGTCCTCAAAGTTTTGGAGGATGGTACATAGGTCGGACATCCATCTCCACTCCTCAGGTGTTATGTGTGGAGTTTGACCCATTTCCCGACGGCTTAGGTGATGCAGGTACTCAACAACTGCCCTCTTCTGCTCACATATCCTGACCAACATGTGCAGAGTTGAATTCCAACGCGTGGGGACATCACACACCAGTCTGTGAGCCGGAAGATGCAAACTGCGCTGAAAGCCGGCAAGGCCGGCTGAAGCAGTAGGTGACTTTCGAAAATGTGCAGACAGGCGGCGAACTTTTACCAGCAGATCAGACAGCTCTGGGTATGACTTTAGAAACCGCTGAACCACGAGGTTGAGCACATGGGCCACGCATGGAACATGTGTCAGCTGGCCTCGCCTCAAAGCCGCCACCAGGTTCCGGCCATTGTCACACACGACCTTTCCTGGCTTTAGGTTCAGAGGTGTGAGCCAGTGATCTGCCTGCTGTTTCAGAGCTGTCCACAGCTCTTCTGCATTGTGGGGTTTGTCACCTATGCAGATTAGCTTCAGCACAGCCTGTTGCCGCTTCGCCGAGGCAGTGCTGCAGTGCTTCCAGCTTGGGACTGGTGTGGAGGGTACAGTGGATGAGGATGCGCAGGAGCAGGAGGAGGCTGAAGAGCATGACATTCCGGAGCTGTAGAGTGTGGGTGAAACACTGACTGAGGTAGGGCCTGCAAACCTTGGTGTGGGAAGGACGTGTTCCGTCCCTCGCTCAGACTGGGTCCCAGCTTCCACAATAATAACCCAGTGTGCCGTCAACGAGATGTAGCGGCCTTGCCCACAAGCACTTGTCCACGTGTCTGTGGTTAGGTGGACTTTGGGTGAAACAGCGTTGTTCAGGGCACGTGTGATGTTTTGTGACACGTGGTTATGCAACGCGGGGACGGCACACCGGGAGAAATAGTGGCGACTGGGGACCGAGTAACGTGGGACAGCTGCCGCCATCAGGTCGCGGAATGCTTCTGTCTCCACCAGCCTAAAAGGCAACATTTCCAGCGCAAGCAGTCGCGAAATGTTAGCATTTAGAACTGTGGCATGTGGGGTGTTGGCAGTGTATTTGCGCCTGCGTTCAAAGGTTTGCTGAATGGATAACTGAACGCTGCGCTGGGACAAGGACGTGCTTGATGATGGTGTTATTTCTGAGTAGGCAACTGCAGGTGCAGGACCGGAGGAGGCTTGTTCGCAGGCAGCATGGACAGGGGATTGGCTCGCATGCACAACCAGCGAAGACGTAGCAGTGACATTAGCAAGCACTGCTCCTCGACTCTGTTGTACTTCCCACAAAGTCGGGTGCTTGGCTGACATGTGCCTGATCATGCTGGTGGTGGTCAGGCTGCTAGTTTTGGTACCCCTGCTGATGCTGGCACGGCAGGTGTTGCAAATGGCCTTTTTAGAATCATCTGGATCCAACTTAAAAAACTGCCAGACTCGGGAAGACCTAACATTTGTACAGGCACCTTGTGTCGTGTTGTTGTTCCGGGGAACGGTTGCCTGACTTCTGCCTGGAGCCACCACCCTGCTTCTTACTGCCTGTTGGGATGCTACGCCTCCCTCCCCCTGTGCACTGCTGTCCTCGCTCTGCATATCCTCCTGCCAGGTTGGGTCAGTTACTGGATCATCCACCACGTCGTCTTCCTCTTCCGCACCCTGCTCCTCCTCCTGACTTCCTGACAATTGTGTCTCATCATCGTCCACCCCTTGTTGAGACACGTTGCCAACTTCGTGAGAACGTGGCTGCTCAAATATTTGGCCATCTGTACATACGATCTCCTCATGACCCACTTCAACATGAGCTGGCGAGAGGCCAGAATGTGCGAATGGAAACGTGAACAGCTCTTCCGAGTGTCCAAGTGTGGGATCATTAATGTCCGAGGACGTGTACTCAGCCTTGTGGTAGGAAGGAGGATCAGGTTCTGAAATGTGCGGTGCAGTATCACGGCTACTGACACTTGACCGTGTGGAAGACAGAGTGTTTGTGGTGGTGCCAATCTGACTGGAAGCATTATCCGCTATCCAACTAACAACCTGTTGACACTGGTCTTGGTTCAAGAGCGGTGTACTGCTGCGGTCCCCAAGAATTTGGGACAGGACGTGCGAGCGACTAGATGTGGCCCTTTGTTGTGGCAAAATTAGAGCTTGCCCACGACCTCGGCCTCTGCCTGCACCACCATCACGTCCACTTCCTTGTTCCTTGCCAACGCCCTTGCGCATTTTGCAATGCTGTGCTGACGTGTATTCACTAGACTTGGGCGTTATATCAAAGTTTGTGCAAATTGTGCACCTGTACGCTGCCACCGACAGGCACACACGTGCGGTTTTTAAATGCAAGCACGGACGCACTAAGAACCTAACAGGTTTTAGGAGCAAAAATTAATGATGAGAACTCTGACACTATCAGCCACTGCTGACTGACGTGTATTATACACTACACTTGTGCGTTATATAATAGTTTGGTAAAAACGCACACAAGTGCACCTGTACGCTGCCACCGACAGGCACACACGTGCGGTTTTTAAATGCAAGCACGGACGCACTAAGAACCTAACAGGTTTTAGGAGCAAAAATTAATGACGAGAACTCTGACACTATCAGCCACTGCTGACTGACGTGTATTATACACTACACTTGTGCGTTATATAATAGTTTGGTAAAAACGCACACAAGTGCACCTGTACGCTGCCACCGACAGGCACACACGTGCGGTTTTTAAATGCAAGCACGGACGCACTAAGAACCTAACAGGTTTTAGGAGCAAAAATTAATGACGAGAACTCTGACACTATCAGCCACTGCTGACTGACGTGTATTATACACTACACTTGTGCGTTATATAATAGTTTGGTAAAAACGCACACAAGTGCACCTGTACGCTGCCACCGACAGGCACACACGTGCGGTTTTTAAATGCAAGCACGGACGCACTAAGAACCTAACACAGGTTTTAGGAGCAAAAATTAATGACGAGAAATCTGACACTATCAGCCACTGCTGACTGACGTGTATTATACACTACACTTGTGCGTTATATAATAGTTTGGTAAAAACGCACACAAGTGCACCTGTACGCTGCCACCGACAGGCACACACGTGCGGTTTTTAAATGCAAGCACGGACGCACTAAGAACCTAACAGGTTTTAGGAGCGACAATTGCTGAGAAGTCTGACACTATCAGGACTGTTTTAGACTGTGTACACCAGCCCCAGATATGATGAAGGCTGGTATACGGTCACCACTAGGAATGGCTATATACCCTGCCTGCCTGCCTGCCTGTATACTGCTACAATAGTCCTGACAAGGACTCTTTTGGTCACTAGCCTGTATTCCAACCTGGCTATACCCTGCCTGTATACAGCAACAATAGTCCTGAGAAGGACTCTGCTACTGTACTCCGACCTGGCTATACCCTGCCTGCCTGTATACAACTAGAATAGTCCTGAGAAGGACTTTTGGTCACACTGTTTGCAGCCCTGCTACGGAAATAGCTATAAAGGGCCGCAAACCTTTCCCTGAAGTAGCGACCCTCTCCCTGCACTGACTGTCTGGATAGCTGTGAGCAGAGCACAGCGCGCCCGCCGGTATAAAGGCTCGGTCACGCTGTGCAGGCCGGCCAATCACTGCAATTCCACAACTAACAGGGCTGTGGCATTGCAGTGGTCTGCCAGCCAATCCCTGCATGAGGGCTGGCTCTCAAAAGAGCGCCAACATGCAGGGATGAAGACCACGAGTACAGCACGAGTATCGCGAGATTACTCGGTCCCCGTCGAGTAGACCGAGTACAGTGATACTCGTGCGAGTACCGAGTAGTAACAAGCATGCTCGCTCATCACTATTTATTAGTAAAATGGCTTACACTCCCCTTTTTTCCACTTTTTTCTTCACTACTTTTATAAAGAAATTTTTCCTTTCTTTATTCTTAATGCAATTTTATATAGCAACACCACCATTTTTTGCCACGAACATAATTTTTCTTGTCCGTCATCCCGTTCACCCTTACAGGGTTGTGGACAGATGCACTTGTCACTACACTTCTAAGACTCAATACAGGGTCTGGAGCTCAATGCTCCCTTTTTGGTTTTTTTTTCTTCTTTTTTTTCTTTTTTTCATTTTGTCCTTCTTCTTCTTCTTTTTCTGATTTTTGTCTCAAAAAGCTGATGAAATTTGAAACACTATACCCCAGTGATTTTATAAATGTTTCTCAATATATCACTTGAGAACTTTTATGGCCGGTATTGTAACAGTTGACCATCCCGGCAGTATTTGAAATACAGCAGTCAGTCCTCTGACGTAGCTCCATATGTGTATATATAGAGGTTCTTCCTCCTTTGATTGCATACTGTTCTTTTTTTGCCCTGATGAAGGAGACAGTGATCTCTGAAACACATTGACCGGAAAAAAGAATAAAGAGATGAAATAATTAACATCAGTTTCCTTTGGTGACAGCGCGGCACGCACCCGATTTTCCTCCTATACGTTATTGCTCTTCTACTAGGGGCTGCGGCTGTCGCCATTTGTAACGTGCATTTAGGGGTTGTGACTGGCACAACCTTAATAGGTGAGTGCAACTACTATTAATTATTTGTTACCTTACCAGGTAAGACCCTAATTTGTGCGTCTGCTCCAGAGTTATTTCCCTGATTATTAATATCTGACAGGCAGTGATTGATCCTGCATTCTCACCTTCCTCTCTGTTGCACATTCTTATTGTTCCTATATGCTCTCTATTTCCATCAGACTTTTTTTGTCCTTCGGTGGGGCTCTAACATATGTGCACCATTTATTATTTATTTTTATGGATTCCTTTCTTTTTTCATGCTAGCGTTCATTATGTGTGGCGCCCCTGACCTGGTCAGGCACCACTGAGTACTGCACCCATGCTGGGGACAGTACAATACAGGTAATCCAGAAGGCTGACTGGGGTGTGGAACACAGGCGCATAGTGACCAGGTCTCACACATGTACCCATGAGAGGACCCCTGGGGATCCCAGGAGGGGGCAAGCCTTCACCTTCACTGGAATAGTGGAGGGGGTAGAGCCTCCATCTCCTCTCAAGGGGTGTGGTGGAGAGTCTGGTTGCTAGGTGGCGTAGGCAAGAACAGGAGAGGAGGAGCAGTGAGCCAGTTCAGTGTAGAGTCCAGGGAGCTCAAGTGAGGAGCAGATCCCTGGAGCTGTGCAATCTGACAGCGTCCGCGCAGTGGCTACAGACGGGGGAGAACGGTCAACTAGGAGTGCTGCCTGAAAGCCAGCTTCAGCTAGGGAGTGCAACGGAGTGGGAAGTAAGGAGACTGCTAGAGAGCACCAGGCCCAACCGGGCGGCAGATCCCGAAGCGGGGATAGATTCAACTTTCTTCTGCTAAACCTGCCGGTGTGGGGCTCTTAAAGCCCACACCACAACACTACAAAAGCCGCAGCCACGTAACCACAAGTTAGGGCCCATAGGTCATAGGAGGCAAGAGGCTGGAGTGGCCTGGTCCGGGGAACAAGCAAACGGCGAACGAAGGGGAGAGAGGCTTGGAGCATCTTCCCTGGGTGACCCCCATAGGGACTCAAAGTCGGGGTCACCCCAAACCACCAAAGGGCTAAGGAAGGCGAGTCAGTAGTCACCCTCATAAAGTCAGCCTGAAGGATACCTGGTTCCCATCTGGTTCATCCCAGCTACGCCCGGGCTACTCACCCTGCCATCAAATGTGAGTAAAGCCCTTGAAAGACATTCCTGCCTGTGTGGTTATTCTGCGACTTGTGGTACTACAAACCTACATCGGGCCCTGGGGCTTGCCTCACTCTCAGGAGGCTATTCCAACTAACTGCACATACCATCAGCCCCAGGCGACCCTCAACCTGCAGTGGCGGTCCCTACTGGCCGCAATACTGAGAGTGGCGTCACGATCAAACAAGAAGATTTCCTACCAGTGACGGAGATCCAGCAACGTGGAGTCCCTGAAGGTAATGCACCGACACTGAC
Source organism: Anomaloglossus baeobatrachus (assembly GCF_048569485.1). NCBI lineage: Eukaryota > Metazoa > Chordata > Amphibia > Anura > Aromobatidae > Anomaloglossus > Anomaloglossus baeobatrachus. The sequence continues at coordinate 252,841 of NW_027443298.1, read as the reverse complement.
ACTGCACCTGTGGGGCTTCACATCTGGCGTCACGAACAGGATAAGGACTAGACCTGTTCAGACAGGTGACCATGTGCCTAGGCGGTCCGCTTGAAAAATTGGAAGCGCCGCCATATTGCCACCATGAAAAGCGCGCTGAAAAACAACAGCAGCCCGCGCTGGAAGAAGTTACCGCCCACGAAGAGGTGTGGCTACCCAGAGATCCCCTGCAGAGTTCTGACCTTGCCGGCTATGAGAGCGGAAGCGTCCAGAAACGGCGGGAGAGAAGGGAAGCCACAAACCTGCTGCTGCGGAGAGCAGAAATGGAATCCAGACGCGGATACCCAGAACCAGGCTCTGCTGCCTGGTGGTGCCGGGAGCTTGCCCTCTTCTGTGATCAGCTGGAGGCCAGGATTATGCGACGGCTCAATGAGGAACGCAAGGAGCTCCTGGAGATGGCTGCAGCGGTCCGGACCTATGAGGAGAGAGCCGCGCGGAGCCTGCCGGATCGAGCGGCGACGACGATTCAGACCCCGATGGGTGAGTCCGGTGTTGCCCCGGCTAGAACAAGAGCCCCGACCCTAGCTGCTACGACCGCGGTCCCAGAGGAGGCGCCCGGTGTGGTGACGCTGAGTGAGGCCGCAGCCACGCTAGGTGCGGCCCGCCAAGCCCAGGCCGCTGCAGCGATGCCCCGCCTGTCCCGCAGGGCTCCGACCACCACGGCAGTGCTCATCCGTGCTGCAGGTGTGACGCTGACCCAGGCTGCCACCCTGCTAAACCCGGTCCGCCAAGACCCCAACGCAGCAGCGACGCTCGTCCGCGCCGCAAGTGATATGCTGAACCAGGCCGCAGCCCCGCCGGGTGCGGCCCGCCAAGCTCCGATCACTGCAGCGACGCCCGGCTCAGCCTGCACGGACCCCATCGAGGCTGCGACGCCAAGTGAGACCGCGGCTGCAGTGTCCAGTCCGGCCCGCCAGGAACCGGCCGCGACAGAAACGCCAATCCAGGCCGCCGCCATACAGGGCGCGGCCCGCCAAGACCAGGCCGCCGCCATGCCAGGCGCGGCCCGCCAAGACCAGGCCGCCGCCATGCCAGGCGCGGCCCGCCAAGAAGAGATTACCTCATCATTTACCCCGGCCTGCAAGGCCAGAGCAGACACCGCTCCCCAGTCCACAGAGGTCCCTGCTAGGAAGACCCTGATAGGAGAGGACCCCGAATACTGGAAGCTGAAGGCTGACCTAGAGGCCCAGTTCCCACAAGAGATGGTGGATCGGTACCTGCTCCCTCCGTATACCCCTAAGGAGATTCAGACAACCCCAGCAGCTGCGCCAGAGAGTCTACCGCCCAGACCAGTTGAAGACAGCCCATCCCCAGCACTGCCACCAAAGGAGTGCAGCGAAGAACTAAGGGGGAGAGGAGGCCAGGAAGCAGAAGGGTTGACTCCGACTCCAGTGCCACCCGTAGCAGATGTGTATTCAGAGCCGGAAATGCTGCCATACTCCCGCTGGGATGAGGAAGACCTGACACCGTCTGCGGACGAAGATCAGCCCCAAGACCTCACCTGGGAGTTTGTGAGCTGCCCTCTACAGAACCCAGCCCGCAAGACACGGCGCCACAGAACGCAGTGTGCTCCAGCCCCACAGTCTCCAGAGCAGAAGGAAGTCACCGCCAGAGACCTACAGGAGAAAAGGTGCCTAAGAAGGTCCAAAGCCCAGGCCAGAGGACCCCTGTGTTATGGCGTAGTGGAAGATTTCAATCTGAGAAGTGGTTATGGATTCATTGTAGCCCCTGGCATCAAGGAGGGGATATTTGTTAACAGGAGAGATGTAAGCGCTCATCTGCCTAGAGGACACCCTGGCAGAAATCTAAAGATGGGAGACTCAGTTCAGTTCACCATGCATCAAGGCGAAAGGGGATTGTATGCCCTGGACGTAGCGTTATGTCCCATCAAACCTTACAGCCATCCCATGCTACAAGAAAGACAAGAAAGACAAGAAAGACAAGAAAGACAAGAAAGAAAAGACAGAGATAAAGAACCAGATGTAGAAACAGACGAAGACCAAGAACGGAAAGATAAAGATCCTACAGATGAAACAACCATAGACAAAGATCCTACAGATGAAACAACCACGGACGACGACGGAGAGCAAGAAAGTCACAGGTGCCGGTGCCCTACATGCCCACGCCCTGGTGAAATGGAGGAGTAGAGTAGAGAGAAGTCAAGAAATACAGCAAGTTACCAGTTGAAGTTTTGACAAGTTGAAAAGTTTGCAACGTTATTGTTTAAGAATGTGCCCACAAAAACTATTGTGAGAAAACCATAAACCTTAAGGCTATGAACTGGCTATAGCCACAAACTCTCGCAGTGTAAATAGTTACACCAGTGGCACCGCCACCAGAGCCAGCCTGTTTAGGGGCTTGGCTCGTCTGCAACCAGGAGGAGTCCGTCCGTATATAGGGCCTTGGCTCACTTGCGACCAGAGAGCACGCCTGTTTATGGGGCCTGGCTCTCCACCACAAAGAGGGTACCTGGTCAGCACCAACTGTGGAGGCCGCCTCTGCATCCTGCCAGAAGAGGCTGACGGCGCGGATCCACCAGGCCAGGTATACCCTGAAACCACCAGCCCATGTAAGCCGCCTCTACATCCTGCCAGAAGTGGCTGAAGTCGCGGCCAACGGGAGAGGAAGATTGGAGGAAAGGTCTGGGGAAACGGATGGCCCAGACCTGGTTACCAACAGGACCGGTGACCTGCCTCCTGAGAGGGTTTTGGGTGGGTTAACGGACTTGTGGGTGGAGGGTGGTGATGTCTGATACCTGGTGGTTTTAAAAATGTTTTAATGTTTTACGCATTTTAAAATGTTGTCTTGCAGCCCGGGGACGTGCTGGTGATAACTAAGGGGGAATGTGGCGCCCCTGACCTGGTCAGGCACCACTGAGTACTGCACCCATGCTGGGGACAGTACAATACAGGTAATCCAGAAGGCTGACTGGGGTGTGGAACACAGGCGCATAGTGACCAGGTCTCACACATGTACCCATGAGAGGACCCCTGGGGATCCCAGGAGGGGGCAAGCCTTCACCTTCACTGGAATAGTGGAGGGGGTAGAGCCTCCATCTCCTCTCAAGGGGTGTGGTGGAGAGTCTGGTTGCTAGGTGGCGTAGGCAAGAACAGGAGAGGAGGAGCAGTGAGCCAGTTCAGTGTAGAGTCCAGGGAGCTCAAGTGAGGAGCAGATCCCTGGAGCTGTGCAATCTGACAGCGTCCGCGCAGTGGCTACAGACGGGGGAGAACGGTCAACTAGGAGTGCTGCCTGAAAGCCAGCTTCAGCTAGGGAGTGCAACGGAGTGGGAAGTAAGGAGACTGCTAGAGAGCACCAGGCCCAACCGGGCGGCAGATCCCGAAGCGGGGATAGATTCAACTTTCTTCTGCTAAACCTGCCGGTGTGGGGCTCTTAAAGCCCACACCACAACACTACAAAAGCCGCAGCCACGTAACCACAAGTTAGGGCCCATAGGTCATAGGAGGCAAGAGGCTGGAGTGGCCTGGTCCGGGGAACAAGCAAACGGCGAACGAAGGGGAGAGAGGCTTGGAGCATCTTCCCTGGGTGACCCCCATAGGGACTCAAAGTCGGGGTCACCCCAAACCACCAAAGGGCTAAGGAAGGCGAGTCAGTAGTCACCCTCATAAAGTCAGCCTGAAGGATACCTGGTTCCCATCTGGTTCATCCCAGCTACGCCCGGGCTACTCACCCTGCCATCAAATGTGAGTAAAGCCCTTGAAAGACATTCCTGCCTGTGTGGTTATTCTGCGACTTGTGGTACTACAAACCTACATCGGGCCCTGGGGCTTGCCTCACTCTCAGGAGGCTATTCCAACTAACTGCACATACCATCAGCCCCAGGCGACCCTCAACCTGCAGTGGCGGTCCCTACTGGCCGCAATACTGAGAGTGGCGTCACGATCAAACAAGAAGATTTCCTACCAGTGACGGAGATCCAGCAACGTGGAGTCCCTGAAGGTAATGCACCGACACTGACACTGCACCTGTGGGGCTTCACATATGCAGTAGTCATTCATGATATATCTTATATTTGTGAATCCATTAGGGCTCTATATGTCTGGTGCATCACATTGGGTCTTTTCAGTGCACAATAGGCACCTTTTTCTGTTATGCTCTGCTGCCACCTTATGGACATCCTATCAGTGATGCCAGAAAAAAATGGACATGTCTCCGTGCAGCAATCACGGACACGCGGGTACGCCGCACGGAGACACGTGCAGTGAAAAATCACTGATGTGTGAGCAGACCCATTCATTATAATGGATCTGCGTATCTCAGTGATTCTGTTATGTTTAAAAAAAAGCACAAACGTACCAGAATCACTGACGTGTGAAACAGGCCTTATAGTGTTTTGATTTATGTATGTATTATACAACTTCTGTGGATCTTGTATGAGTGACTTTTCTTCATTTTATTGGATTGTTTTAAAATATTGAAATAAAGTCACGCTTCCTATGCATCCTTTTGTATTCTGATTGGCTACTATAATACAGTTTTTAGGCACTGAGATCGATACCAGAGGCATGGTCTTCCGCTTACCAGAGGATAAGCTCAAAAGGCTAAGGGACATAATAGAAGGGTTTAGTGCTGTTAATAAGGTGGCATTAAGATAAATGAAATATATCTTCTCGGTCTTCTCGTTTTCTTGCTGAGTTGTGCCAATGGACAGAGTTTTTTCTAGACATTTGCTATTGGAAACTCAGGGAACCAAAGCTCCTGGATAGAGTTGAGCGCGGTTCGTGGTTCGTGGTTCTCCAGTTCTAGGCTCGAGTGATTTTGGGGCATGTTCTAGATCGAACTAGAACTCGAGCTTTTTGCAAAAGCTCGATAGTTCTAGAAACGTTCGAGAACGGTTCTAGCAGCCAAAAAACAGCTAAATCATAGCTTGGTTTCTGCTGTAATAGTGTAAGTCACTCTGTGAATCAAACTATTATCACATTTCAGTGTATAGTGTGCGTGAACAGCGCCTTCAGATCACTGCTGTTTCTATAATGGCGATCGCCATTTTTTTTTTTTTTTTCTTGTCTTCCTTCCCTAAGTGCGCGCGTCTTGTGGGGCGGGCCAGCATGTCAGCCAATCACAGACACACACACAGCTAAGTTGACTTTGAGCCAGAGAAGCAACGGCATGTGTGATAGGATCTGCATGTCACATGTCCCTGCATTATAAAACCGGACATTTTCTTCACGGACGCCATTATCTGCCTTCTGCGTCTTTGGTGTCAGACATCACTGTCGCAGCTCCGTCCTCCTGAGTCCTATAGCCGATACAGCTGTATGCGCTGCATACACAGCGTTAGACAGCATAGGGAGAGCACTTTATAGCAGTCCTTTTAAGGGCTCAAACCGGCAGGGTCAGAGAGCCATAGGTGACAGGTCCTGCAAACAGCAACAGCATCTGTGTAGCCAAGGTCAGGGATTTCCTCCCTGCATTTCACCATTAGGAGGGAACAGAAAGGCAGGCTTCCATTCCTCTACCCAGAGCACCACAATCCTGCCACTGTACCCTCCTGTCCTCTGCACACTCCAACTCATTATAACTAAGCCATTATACTAGCAAACACTCAGTGTACCTAGTGGCATCCTATCTGTGGCTATTGGACTTTGCTATAGTCCCACTAGTGCAAAGACATTTGCAGAGCACGTCTGCCTGCATTGCACACTCCAACTTTTTTAAACTAAGCAATTTTACTAGCAAACACTCAGTGTACCTAGTGGCATCCTATACGTGGCTATTGGACTTTGCTATAGTCCCACTAGTGCCAAGACATTTGCAGAGCGCATCTGCCTGCGTTGCACACTCCAACTAATTTTAACTTAGCCATTATACTAGCAAACACTCAGTGTACCTAGTGGCATCCTATACGTGGCTATTGGACTTTGCTATAGTCCCACTAGTGCCAAGACATTTGCAGAGCGCATCTGCCTGCGTTGCACACTCCAACTAATTATAAGTAAGCCATTATACTAGCAAACACTCAGTGTACCTAGTGGCATCCTATCTGTGGCTATTGGACTTTGCTATAGTCCCACTAGTGCCAAGACATTTGCAGAGCGCAGAGCGCATCTGCCTGCGTTGCACACTCCAACTAATTATAAGTAAGCCATTATACTAGCAAACACTCAGTGTACCTAGTGGCATCCTATACGTGGCTATTGGACCTTGCTATAGTCCCACTAGTGCCAAGACATTTGCAGAGCGCATCTGCCTGCGTTGCACACTCCAACTAATTATAAGTAAGCCATTATACTAGCAAACACTCAGTGTACCTAGTGGCATTCTATACGTGGCTATTGGACCTTGCTATAGTCCCACTAGTGCCAAGACATTTGCAGAGCGCATCTGCCTGCGTTGCACACTCCAACTAATTATAAGTAAGCCATTATACTAGCAAACACTCAGGGAACCTAGTGGCATCCTATCTGTGGCTATTTGACTTTGCTATAGTCCCACTAGTGCCAAGACATTTGCAGAGCGCATCTGCCTGCGTTGCACACTCCAACTAATTATAAGTAAGCCATTATACTAGCAAACACTCAGTGTACCTAGTGGCATCCTATACGTGGCTATTGGACCTTGCTATAGTCCCACTAGTGCCAAGACATTTGCAGAGCGCATCTGCCTGCGTTGCACACTCCAACTAATTATAAGTAAGCCATTATACTAGCAAACACTCAGTGTACCTAGTGGCATCCTATACGTGGCTATTGGACCTTGCTATAGTCCCACTAGTGCCAAGACATTTGCAGAGCGCATCTGCCTGCGTTGCACACTCCAACTAATTATAAGTAAGCCATTATACTAGCAAAAACTCAGTGTACCTAGTGGCATCCTATCTGTGGCTATTGGACTTTGCTATAGTCCCACTAGTGCAAAGACATTTGCAGAGCACGTCTGCCTGCATTGCACACTCCAACTTTTTTAAACTAAGCAATTTTACTAGCAAACACTCAGTGTACCTAGTGGCATCCTATATGTGGCTATTGGACTTTGCTATAGTCCCACTAGTGCCAAGACATTTGCAGAGCGCATCTGCCTGCGTTGCACACTCCAACTAATTTTAACTTAGCCATTATACTAGCAAACACTCAGTGTACCTAGTGGCATCCTATACGTGGCTATTGGACTTTGCTATAGTCCCACTAGTGCCAAGACATTTGCAGAGCGCATCTGCCTGCGTTGCACACTCCAACTAATTATAAGTAAGCCATTATACTAGCAAACACTCAGTGTACCTAGTGGCATCCTATACGTGGCTATTGGACCTTGCTATAGTCCCACTAGTGCCAAGACATTTGCAGAGCGCATCTGCCTGCGTTGCACACTCCAACTAATTATAAGTAAGCCATTATACTAGCAAACACTCAGTGTACCTAGTGGCATCCTATACGTGGCTATTGGACTTTGCTATAGTCCCACTAGTGCCAAGACATTTGCAAAGCGCATCTGCCTGCGTTGCACACTCCAACTAATTATAAGTAAGCCATTATACTAGCAAACACTCAGTGTACCTAGTGGCATCCTATACGTGGCTATTGGACCTTGCTATAGTCCCACTAGTGCCAAGACATTTGCAGAGCGCATCTGCCTGCGTTGCACACTCCAACTAATTATAAGTAAACGATTATACTAGCAAACACTCAGTGTACCTAGTGGCATCCTATCTGTGGCTATTGGACTTTGCTATAGTCCCACTAGTGCCAAGACATTTGCAGAGCGCATCTGCCTGCGTTGCACACTCCAACTAATTATAAGTAAGCCATTATACTAGCAAACACTCAGTGTACCTAGTGGCATCCTATACGTGGCTATTGGACTTTGCTATAGTCCCACTAGTGCCAAGACATTTGCAGAGCGCATCTGCCTGCGTTGCACACTCCAACTAATTATAAGTAAGCCATTATACTAGCAAACACTCAGTGTACCTAGTGGCATCCTATACGTGGCTATTGGACTTTGCTATAGTCCCACTAGTGCCAAGACATTTGCAGAGCGCATCTGCCTGCGTTGCACACTCCAACTAATTTTAACTTAGCCATTATACTAGCAAACACTCAGTGTACCTAGTGGCATCCTATACGTGGCTATTGGACTTTGCTATAGTCCCACTAGTGCCAAGACATTTGCAGAGCGCATCTGCCTGCGTTGCACACTCCAACTCATTATAACTAAGTTGCATTGTCAGGGATATTTATTCTTTATTATTCTGCTGTTAATAAAGCTAGACCACCCCTGCAATCTTCACCACCTCTCAATTTTTACTACCACATTTTCAGTCCACAATCTTGTCGCAATCAACATGAGTGGCAAAATGACAGATGCTGGTGGAAAGGGGAAGAGGCGTGGTGGAAAAGGCAAAAAAGGTTTTGTCTGTGGGGAAAGTGCAGCAGCACTGAATACACGTTCAGAGACAACGCTGGCAGCTGGACACGACAAAATCTCCAAGGCGTAACTGGAGAGCTCTGGCCATTTTTCTAGGTTTGAAGCCCAAAAGGAGCAAGGCTCCAGTTGCACAGTCATGGCATCGATGTTCATTTGGAGATACTCCTGTATCATCCTCTCCAGCCGTTGAGTATGTGTCAGACTTGTTGTCTCTGGTGGCCTTGCAAAAGAGGGTCTAAAAAAATTATGAAAAGATTCCATAAAATTGCTGTTACCGGCACCAGATACGGTCCTACTGGTACGGGTAGACTGTTGAAGATGACGAGACCGTCCCATGTTTGTCAAGTTACAACTGGGAGATTCCCTCCCTGCACCTGCACGGTTGTTTGGTGGAAAAGCCGAGCTAAGATCGAGTAACAGCTTCTGCTGATACTCCTGCATACGTGCGTCCCTTTCTATGGCTGGAATTATGTCACAAAATTTGGACTTGTACCGGGGATCTAATAGTGTGGCAATCCAGTAGTCATCATCACTTCTAATTTTGACAATACGACTGTCATGTTGGAGGTAGTGCAACAAAAAGGCACTCATGTGTCTTGCGCAGCCATGCGGACCAAGTCCACGCTGTGTTTGTGGCATAGAGGTGCTACCCGTTCTTTCTTCCTCTGACATCTCCCCCCAACCTCTTTCAACTGAAATTTGACCAAGGTCTCCCTCATCCGCTGAGTCTTCCATGTCCATGGACAGTTCGTCCTCCATTTCTTCATGTTCTCCTGCACCTTGCTCAACATTTCGCCTGCTACTATGCGCCCTTGTCGATCCCTGTTCCCCATGGTCCCATGCCTGCTGCGTTGGTGATGATGAACGTCTGGACCTTGGTGATGTTGTTGTCCCTTGCGCATATGAATCCTCCTGTAGTTCCTCCCCTTCATGTTGTCCCACCCCCTGACTCCGAATAGTGTTTAGCGTGTGCTCCAGCATGTAAATGACTGGAATCGTCATGCTGATAATGGCATTGTCAGAGCTAAACATATTCGTCGCCATGTCGAAACTGTGCAGAAGGGTGCATAGGTCCTTGATCTGAGACCACTCCATCAGGGTGATCTGCCCCACCTCTGCATCTCGTTGGCCCAGGCTATACGTCATGACGTATTGCACCAGGGCTCTGCGGTGCTGCCACAGTCGCTGTAACATGTGGAGAGTTGAATTCCAGCGTGTCGCCACATCGCATTTCAGGCGATGAACCGGCAGGCCGAAAGACTTCTGGAGCGATGCAAGTCGCTCTGCTGCGGCGCTTGAACGGCGGAAGTGAGCTGACAGTTTTCGTGCCCTGTTCAGAAGGCCATCTAGGCCGGGATAGTGTGTTAAAAATTGCTGGACGACAAGGTTCAACACGTGAGCCATACAAGGTACGTGTGTCACAATGCCCAGGCGAAGTGCCGCACCCAGGTTTGCAGCATTGTCGCACACGGCCTTACCAGGCTGCAGGTTGAGTGGAGACAACCATTTATTAAACTCGGACCGCAGAGCTGACCACAACTCCTCAGCTGTGTGACTCTTATTCCCAAGACATGTCAAGCTAAAGACCGCCTGATGCCGTTGCGCTCTGCTGCCAGCATAGTAATGAGGCGTGCGTGATTCCTTCTGCGCAGTGAGAACGCTGGTGGCCTGACCAGGCAGGCTTGGGGCGGAGGTGGAGGACCCAGATGAGGTGGAGGATGCAGAAGCTGTGGCGGAACTTGGACAGACAGAGGATTGACACACAAGTCGTGGGGACGGCAAGACTTGTGCAGCAGACCCTTCACCATCTATCACCATAGTTACCCAGTGCCCAGTCAGCGACATGTAACGTCCCTGTCCATGCTTACTGGTCCAAGTATCGGTGGTGAAATGCACCCGTTCACACACAGAGTTTCTCAAGGAAGCGGTGATGTTGTGTGCGACATGCTGGTGTAGCACGGGCACACCTTTCTTAGAGAAGTAGTGGCGACTAGGCATCTGGTACTGGGGCACAGCGACAGACATAAGGTCTCTAAAATCCTGTGTGTCCACTAGGCGGAAAGGCAGCATTTCGGTAGCCAACAGCTTACAGAGGGATAGAGTCAACCTCTTAGCTTTGTCATGGGTCGGAGGAAGTGGCCTTTTATTTGACCACATCTGAGGGACAGAGATCTGGCTGCTGTGTGTAGACGGTGTTGAGTAGGGTGTCCCTGGAAAAATGCAGGTTTGTGAGGAAAGTGCAGGCGGAGACATGATGTTGCCTTCATCCAACGTTGGTGCTATCGATGTCTGAGAGAGCTGTACACACTCACTTGTTTCCCCTTCCAAACCAACTGACGACCTTACAAGCAAACTGCCTGTTGCGGTTACAGTGGTGGAAGTTTGGCGTGGAAAAACAGGTGTGACAGCTGTCCCCACAGTCCTAGAAGATGAAGAGCGCGCGGATGCACTGGAAGGGGCGGGCGGTGGATGGTTCGCTCTTGCAGCATTGCAGCACAGTGAGCTTCCCACCGGGACCTATGATATTTATTCATGTGACGATTCATGGAAGAAGTTGTCAAACTGCTGAGGTTTTGACCTCTACTAAGAGAATCATGACAAATTTTACATATCACATGATTTGGGCGATCTTTTTCTATGTCAAAAAAGGACCAGGCTAGGCAAGGCTTAGAGGCCATGCGACCTGTTGATCCACCCCGAATAATGCTCATAGGCAGAGTGGTGGCTGAGGATGCAGTTGTAGACGTGCTACCAGTGCTCCGACTCTGTCCAGGAAGGCGCAAGGTAACTTCGTCGTCGGTTGCATCCTCCTCCACCGCCTCTGTTGACCTCCTCGAGTGCCTGACTGGGGGTTGACAGTAGGTGGGATCTAGAACTTCATCATCAATTGTTGTGTTTGCACTCCCCTCCCCCTCAGACCGAGCCTCTTCTTGCCCTGACCGAATATTTAAGTTGTCATCCCAATCGGGTATCTGCGTCTCATCTTCATCAGTATGTTCCTCATTGTCTATAACCACAGGTGTTACAGTTTGTGACAAAGGGTCAACATTATGCTCAGAATCTTGGTCCTCACAGCCTGAATCAGAGTCACAAAGGTTCTGGGCATCACTGCAGACCATTTCCTGTTCTGTACTCACTGTAGCTTGGGAGCAGACCTCTGATTCCCAGGCTATAGTGTGACTGAACAGCTCTGCAGACTCAGCCATCTCAGTTCCACCATACTGTGCAGGGCTGATGGAGACTTCAGAGCTGGGAGAAATCAAGTGTGATTGGGATGACAACTCAGAGGACTGGTGTTTTTTGGATGCGGTACTTGAAGTGGCTGAGAGGGCACTTGTTGGACCACTTGAGATCCATTCAAGCATTTTCCTTTTTTGCCCATCATCTACCTTTCTTCCTGTTGTTCGTGTCCGTAAAAAAGGGAGCACATCGGATTGTCCACGGTAAGTAGTAGACATCTTACTTTTGCTGGTAGATGGTCTATCTTCAGCAGATGATAATGGAGCTTTGCCACTTTCCCCACAGACAAAACCTTTTTTGCCTTTTCCACCACGCCTCTTCCCCTTTCCACCAGCATCTGTCATTTTGCCACTCATGTTGATTGCGACAAGATTGTGGACTGAAAATGTGGTAGTAAAAATTGAGAGGTGGTGAAGATTGCAGTGGTGGTATAGCTTTATTAACAGCAGAATAATAAAGAATAAATATCCCTCACAATGCAACTTAGTTATAATGAGTTGGAGTGTGCAACGCAGGCAGATGCGCTCTGCAAATGTCTTGGCACTAGTGGGACTATAGCAAAGTCCAATAGCCACGTATAGGATGCCACTAGGTACACTGAGTGTTTGCTAGTATAATGGCTAAGTTAAAATTAGTTGGAGTGTGCAACGCAGGCAGATGCGCTCTGCAAATGTCTTGGCACTAGTGGGACTATAGCAAAGTCCAATAGCCACGTATAGGATGCCACTAGGTACACTGAGTGTTTGCTAGTATAATGGCTTACTTATAATTAGTTGGAGTGTGCAACGCAGGCAGATGCGCTCTGCAAATGTCTTGGCACTAGTGGGACTATAGCAAAGTCCAATAGCCACGTATAGGATGCCACTAGGTACACTGAGTGTTTGCTAGTATAATGGCTAAGTTAAAATTAGTTGGAGTGTGCAACGCAGGCAGATGCGCTCTGCAAATGTCTTGGCACTAGTGGGACTATAGCAAAGTCCAATAGCCACGTATAGGATGCCACTAGGTACACTGAGTGTTTGCTAGTATAATGGCTTACTTATAATTAGTTGGAGTGTGCAACGCAGGCAGATGCGCTCTGCAAATGTCTTGGCACTAGTGGGACTATAGCAAAGTCCAATAGCCACGTATAGGATGCCACTAGGTACACTGAGTGTTTGCTAGTATAATGGCTTACTTATAATTAGTTGGAGTGTGCAACGCAGGCAGATGCGCTCTGCAAATGTCTTGGCACTAGTGGGACTATAGCAAAGTCCAATAGCCACAGATAGGATGCCACTAGGTACACTGAGTGTTTGCTAGTATAATGGCTTACTTATAATTAGTTGGAGTGTGCAACGCAGGCAGATGCGCTCTGCAAATGTCTTGGCACTAGTGGGACTATAGCAAGGTCCAATAGCCACGTATAGGATGCCACTAGGTACACTGAGTGTTTGCTAGTATAATGGCTTACTTATAATTAGTTGGAGTGTGCAACGCAGGCAGATGCGCTCTGCAAATGTCTTGGCACTAGTGGGACTATAGCAAAGTCCAATAGCCACGTATAGGATGACACTAGGTACACTGAGTGTTTGCTAGTATAATGGCTTACTTATAATTAGTTGGAGTGTGCAACGCAGGCAGATGCGCTCTGCAAATGTCTTGGCACTAGTGGGACTATAGCAAGGTCCAATAGCCACGTATAGGATGCCACTAGGTACACTGAGTGTTTGCTAGTATAATGGCTAAGTTAAAATTAGTTGGAGTGTGCAACGCAGGCAGATGCGCTCTGCAAATGTCTTGGCACTAGTGGGACTATAGCAAAGTCCAATAGCCACGTATAGGATGCCACTAGGTACACTGAGTGTTTGCTAGTAAAATTGCTTAGTTTAAAAAAGTTGGAGTGTGCAATGCAGGCAGACGTGCTCTGCAAATGTCTTTGCACTAGTGGGACTATAGCAAAGTCCAATAGCCACAGATAGGATGCCACTAGGTACACTGAGTTTTTGCTAGTATAATGGCTTACTTATAATTAGTTGGAGTGTGCAACGCAGGCAGATGCGCTCTGCAAATGTCTTGGCACTAGTGGGACTATAGCAAGGTCCAATAGCCATGTATAGGATGCCACTAGGTACACTGAGTGTTTGCTAGTATAATGGCTTACTTATAATTAGTTGGAGTGTGCAACGCAGGCAGATGCGCTCTGCAAATGTCTTGGCACTAGTGGGACTATAGCAAGGTCCAATAGCCACGTATAGGATGCCACTAGGTACACTGAGTGTTTGCTAGTATAATGGCTAAGTTAAGATTAGTTGGAGTGTGCAACGCAGGCAGATGCGCTCTGCAAATGTCTTGGCACTAGTGGGACTATAGCAAAGTCCAATAGCCACGTATAGGATGCCACTAGGTACACTGAGTGTTTGCTAGTAAAATTGCTTAGTTTAAAAAAGTTGGAGTGTGCAATGCAGGCAGACGTGCTCTGCAAATGTCTTTGCACTAGTGGGACTATAGCAAAGTCCAATAGCCACAGATAGGATGCCACTAGGTACACTGAGTTTTTGCTAGTATAATGGCTTACTTATAATTAGTTGGAGTGTGCAACGCAGGCAGATGCGCTCTGCAAATGTCTTGGCACTAGTGGGACTATAGCAAGGTCCAATAGCCATGTATAGGATGCCACTAGGTACACTGAGTGTTTGCTAGTATAATGGCTTACTTATAATTAGTTGGAGTGTGCAACGCAGGCAGATGCGCTCTGCAAATGTCTTGGCACTAGTGGGACTATAGCAAGGTCCAATAGCCACGTATAGGATGCCACTAGGTACACTGAGTGTTTGCTAGTATAATGGCTTACTTATAATTAGTTGGAGTGTGCAACGCAGGCAGATGCGCTCTGCAAATGTCTTGGCACTAGTGGGACTATAGCAAGGTCCAATAGCCACGTATAGGATGCCACTAGGTACACTATGTGTTTGCTAGTATAATGGCTTACTTATAATTAGTTGGAGTGTGCAACGCAGGCAGATGCGCTCTGCAAATGTCTTGGCACTAGTGGGACTATAGCAAAGTCCAATAGCCACAGATAGGATGCCACTAGGTACACTGAGTGTTTGCTAGTATAATGGCTTACTTATAATTAGTTGGAGTGTGCAACGCAGGCAGATGCGCTCTGCAAATGTCTTGGCACTAGTGGGACTATAGCAAGGTCCAATAGCCACGTATAGGATGCCACTAGGTACACTGAGTGTTTGCTAGTATAATGGCTTACTTATAATTAGTTGGAGTGTGCAACGCAGGCAGATGCGCTCTGCAAATGTCTTGGCACTAGTGGGACTATAGCAAGGTCCAATAGCCACGTATAGGATGCCACTAGGTACACTGAGTGTTTGCTAGTATATATGGCAAAATTATAGATGGAAAGGGAGAAGGGGAGGGGGGGAGAGAGGAGGCTGTAATTGACTACAAGGGTATGAGTTATGAGTGATCATAGGGATAGTGTTACATAAGTGGAAATACCTATGGAGGACCGGATGTGTAAGCGCATACCTTATACAAACCTATAGAGTGCTGATGGGTGAGAGTGTGATGTTAGATATAAGACATCCTATAGTGAATAGTGAGCCGTAATCAAGTGCAACAGGGATATTTCACGTGACTATGGGAACATGGAAGGTAAAGAAAGGGGAGAAAAAACTGTTAGACAAGGTAATCAGACATAATGTAACCAGTTGATTAGACATGACAAACATGACAAATAAAAAACAAGGAAGAATGGAACTCCATACATAGTGGAACCATATATAGTGTGAACACGAAAAAGAACCGGGCGTTAGAAAAAATGTGCACGGCCCAATGAATCAAGTCGGTTCTTCATATTCATGGTTTAAGCCCTTGGGTTCCAACGTGCCCAGAGTATATATCCAGAAAGATTCCCTTTCTTTGAGCTTCCTAATTCTATTGCCTCCTCTGCGTATGGCTGGGACATGTTCGATGACTTGGAATCTTAATTGGGCCACTGTGTGATTATGCGTCACAAAATGGTGTGGGACTGGTAATAGAATCTGCTTACAATGTATTGTTGACTTGTGCTTAGCACAAAAAAAGGGAATCTTTCTGGATATGTACTCTGGACACATTAAAACCCAAGGGCTTAAACCGTGAATATGAAGTACAGACTTGATTCATTGGGCCGTGCACCATGTCACCATGTGTGCAATTGCATTGTCCAATGGCTCACAATGGTTATGCGTTTTCATTGGATGGATAATCGAAGCCATGTTTTTTTCCTTTCTCTTGGGTTTGTTGTGTGAGTAGCCTATAGGATTAAGTTAGTTACCGCAGGCAGTGGATTTAGCTTCCTGTCTTTGGTCCAGTGGTAGATTGATTGTTTGGTCTATGAGCTGTTATGGGTTTTAATCCAGGTGAATGCCCATGGGCTGCCTATAACTGTGTGAAATATGTAGTTTTACTGGGCTGGGATGAGAGAATCCATCGAAGCATGGTGTAGGGATTGTGGTTCCTGTGTGCTAAGAAGAAAGGCTAGCACCAGCCAGAAAGCCCCATTACAGCCAATAATCAACCGCTAGCCGCTGGAACTCGTTGCTCTAGATCATGTCAAACTCTCACCAAGCAGGAATAGATACATTAGCCCACCATCCCACCCAAAGAGCAACTTCTGCTGCGCAGCTGGCTTTCTAGGCAGCAGCGCTATTGTGATGTCAGCGGGGGACATTGTGACAAGCCAGTGTTCCGTCACTTCATGTTGTGCACTGTTCAAACGGAAAATACATCAACAGGCAGACTACAGAAAAGCTTACTGACAAAGGATAGAGAGGGGCTTTCTCAGAGGGCTTTTTACAGTTTGTCTATTCCCAATTAGCCGTTTAAGTATGCTTAATGAAAGTACTAATTCTTTCATAGGCCGCCCATTCTTAGTATTTGACGTTCCTTATATTGCGGTATCAGGCTTCGCAGCAGGTTGCAAAACATTCATCACCCATGACTGTCCCCAATTGGGCTCAGAAGCTAAATGTCTATCATGACCTCTCTTTTTGAAAGTCCAAGAGCAAGCAAACTCTTCCTCCAGGAGAGGGAGCCAACAGATCACTAAAGACATCATCATTGCTCAAAGAAAACACCGAAAAACAATGGAAGCTTTAATTGGAGTGGAATCTGATAGACAGCACCTGATGCCAAGTCTGCATCTTCTAACACCTGCAGTCACTGCAGCAGCTGAATCCAATGTGTCCAAAAGGGATCTATTCTATTCAATTGCAAATGATCTAGATAAGACTGAGAATAAGATACTGCACGGGACATAGCAGAGTTGGTCAAGTTGAGTGGAGATGAGTTTGCTATTTGGCACAGCTTTTGCATCAATAAAGCAAGTAAAAGGTGTGAAAGATAAAAAAAAAGGGTGAAAGTGTGAAAAGTGAATTGGCCAAATTGAGGTGCATATAAAGTTTTTGCTTTCTTTCAATTCACTAATGAGGCTCATTTGAATCAGGTGAATTGAGTTCTGCTTTTGGAAACTCGGTTAAGAAGGGGTGCACCGGTCCTGGAGGTACTGCAATACCAGGTCAATGCGTGGAGTGGACAGAGCAAGATTTTTTCCATCTCCTTGTTCTAAAAATCCATTTAATATATGGTCCCTAGAGAGGGGACGTATCAGATATTAAACTGATAAGAACAGATTTAATTTTTTTTTTTTCTGTTTATCAGTAGGACTTCAAAATAACAAAGGTGATCGCCTCCCGTTGCCTGGGAACCGTCCAGGCACAAGAGGGCTATGTGTCACCAGAAGGCGCACACACTCCCTCAAGGCCGGCAGACGTGCAATCCCAGGCACCTTCCAGTACCGACCAAGGTAGCGTCCTCCGAAACTACACTTGATCTTAGCCAAAAGGCCGAGAAGCTATAACCCGAATTGGTTACGGCCTTGAGTGGCACCCTGGCCTATACCGGACACATCTTAGGGAGAGGGAGACAAACCCACGCCTACAGAAGACATTTTGTCACCCAAGCCAAACCCTTGAAAAGGCTGTTTTGCAGAGCAAAAACAAGGAGAATGGTGCTTTTTGCAGCCGCCGCCCACTGCAATGAATCTGAATAACTCCTCCTTTTGGGCACAAGCACCTCCCCTCCCCCTTGCAGTCTTTCCAATTCATGATACAAAAAGACGGACGGACAGGACAGGACAGGACCATCTGCCTGACTTTCCGTCACTGCCACCCTTTGCCATCCTTGCCCGTAGAAAGCCCTTTCATCATCCCCAAACTCTAATCTTTTCCCTTCCCTTCCCAGCTGCGTCTCACTCCCTTTCATTAGGAAGTGAGCGCAGCCTTTTCTCCGTTCTGCACATGCGCGACGTTAAACACAAATGCGCAGGTGTGCGTTCCATTAGCCTCACTGCATTCCACTCCCATACAGGAAGTGGGCACAGCTATTACTACGGTCGCACATAAAAGAACCCACGGCCACCACTGCACATAGCTGACTCCACCACAGGACACCCACTTCTACACCAACGCAGGTAAGACAGGATCGGCACCTCTATGCTCCCGTTACAATCAGGCTCAGTCACCATGTGATAACGCTCTCAACTCTTTAGTTGCAGGCTCCCCTTGCTTCACCTCCACTGGCTGTGCTGCCATTTCCTCTCCCACCTGGAAGGTATACTTTATTCCACTATTTTCCTGTTTCTCTCTTCCCCCTTTTCCCATAACCTACTTTTATCTGCATTTATGGGGTATCTATATGCTATTTACATCATAGTTTTATTCATTAATATGGAAGGGAAGAGTGCCCATGAGAGTGTTGAACTGCGGAGAGCAAAAGATTAAGCTGCTCCGATTTGCCACCATTGATAAGCTGTTCTCAGTAGATACACATGCTATCCAAACAGCAGTATCCACCATTGCTTCAGCCCACCCATTCAGTGACAGCTCACCAAGTCAGCCAGAGGAGTGGTGTAAGGAATTACACGTAGGCACTGACTCCACACCTTCACATCACAAGAAGGGGGTCTACAGGCTAGTGCAAGAATACGAGCAAGTCTTCAGCAAACATCCGCTAGACTTTTGAAAAATAAAAGGGGTCAAACACTACATCCCCACAAGTGCACACCCACCCATCAAAGAGAGATATAAGCCAAATCTACCTGCACATTACCAGTGTACCAAGGACATGTTGAGCAACATGAAGGAGGCTGGGGTTATCCGTGACAGTTGTAGCCTCTGGGCAGCTCCGTTGGTCCTGTTAAAGAAGAAGGACAGCACCACTCCCCTGTATTGAGGAATAGCTAGCTGCATTGACAACTGCAAATTATTTTTCTACCCTTGATCTCACTAGTCACTATTGGCAAGTGTCCGTTGCTGAGGCAGACCGGGAGAAGACCGCCTTTGCCACCCCGATGGGTCTCTGCGAGTTCAAAAGCATGCCCTTCGAGCTGTGCAATTTGCCAGGAACCTTCCAGAGGCTGATGGAATGCTGCTTGGGACACCGAAACTTTGAAACGGTACTGCTATACCTTTATGATGTTATTGTTTATTCTAACGCAAACAAGATTTTAGGGTGTATAAAAAGGGAGATTAGATCCGATGATCCCAACGTATTGTTACCCCTCTATAAATCACTTGTAAGGCCACATCTGGAATATGGGGTAAAGTCCTGAGCAGGTTGATAACCATTGGTTTGAGCATGGTAGGGTGTAGTACGCATCTTCCTGCATCGGTAAAAGCTGCAGAAGTCCTTGAAGATTTCCGCTTCAAAGGCAGTGCCTTGATCTGTGAGGACTCTCTCTGAGTAGCCATGAGGTCTGCATAAGTGTGCTTGGAAGACCTTCGCTGCAGTATGGGCCATTAGATCTTTGACTTGTACCACAACCATAAATCTCGAGTAGTTGTCTACCATCGTAAGTGCATACGTGAGCTCACCTCGATATTCTGCAACAAAACTCCCTTTTTCGATTTCAGTTTCAGCAAACACTCCTCTTCCTGTAGAAAATATTTATCATTACCTAAGACAGTCATTCTAATGCATGACAATATTAAGGCAATTTAGTTAAAACTTGTTTTAACTCACCTTTAAGGGGATTGATGTATTTCATGGTCAATCCAGGTTTGTCAGTGATGGCACTGACATAATGTATGGCGTCTTTTTCGGGCGTTATCCTTTGCCTTTTCATTGTGAAAATCCAGTTGCCTATATCAAAGCAAATTCTACTACTTGTAAAGTATGCAGAAAATGAAATGTAGAACATATAACATCAACTGCTTAGGAACGCATCATAGGTTAGTACTTAAAAGGATATTGTCATGTTCTAGTCATAATGCAAGCTGGACATTTTTCATGTTACCCTGTAATCGCCGGCCTGTTCTAATGCTCACAAGCCAAGATATAGGCTCAGCTGCTAAGGCTTCCCTCTGCCTTCTGAATGAAAATTGAATATGTCTGGCTCACTGTGTATATAGCAGGTGCTCAGAAAAAATAAGAGTCAATTCAATAGAAATAGCTCTGGCACACTATAGTGATCAATAACGTAAGAAAAGAACTCTTAGAATGCTGAAAATTCTTTATTTGTGCAAAAGGATAATTCATCCAACGTTTCGAGCTTGTTTTTAGGTCTTTATCAAGGATAAAGTTATCTAAGATCATAAAGGGTTACAAAACCATATAAACACGTAATTAGTACATAGTACAACATAACAGTACAATATATTGCTACTTGAGAGTACAATGGGTCAAATGACCATGATGCACATACAAAAAAAATTTCCAAAGCCATAGTGAAAACATTTGTACTGAGGAAAGAAAATTTCCACATGACCTATCTGGAGAAACATTCTGGATCAAACAACCAAAAATAGTCAAGCAGGTAAATACACACCTATATGGATAACAGGATGATATGTGTTCAATTGTATAGCGTCATTGCCATTAAGGTACAAATGGAAAACTTGCAATCCTATATAGTGAAGGAAATGAACACATATCATATCAAAGAACACAGGAACATGGGTGTGAGAAAAACCTCAATGTTTATACTTTGTTCTTTATAATGGTGTGAACATGTATATGTCTCAGTACCTTATGAACTTGAGAATTCTAGTGAGTAGATGATGAAAGCCTATTCCAGAACTGGAATCGGTAAATAATTGTAGGTGGAATCTAAATGAAAAGATGGTACAAGTGTTATCATGACACTTGGGCTATAACACAATGGACCGTGTGACAAAGAAGAAAGGAGAGAAAGAAGAGGAAGAAAATGGAACTACCTGTAACATTACGTGATAGTCACTGGTAAGTATCACTTGACAATTCAGGTGAAAAAGGATTCCCTTATTAAAGGGTTCTCAGTCGCCTCAGGATCATGAAATACTAGGGTAAATGATATGAGAATGGGTAAGAAGCACCACTAAAGGAAATATGAGATGCAGGACATATATCTATAAACCCCTGAACTACATGATAGAAATAAAAAGAAGAAAAAAGAAAAAAAAGAAGAAAGAAGAAGAACACATAGAATGCGGAAAGAGAATGGGTACAACTACCTGAGTTACTGCAGGGAGGCCCCTGGTAGGTATTGTGAGGGTTAGTGGAATTCCTTCACTGAAGGGTTCTCAGTTGCCTCAGGTTCGTGAAAAATGCTATAGACAAATAATGCCCGGAGAAAAGGGGTTCATATACAGCGAATAATGGTAATACAAGGTACATGTGTCCCATGTAATAGTATAAATATATATATATTGTACTAAGCTCTACACCAGAAATAGAAAGTAGTCCCTCTGCCTTCTGTCTAGGTGCCCTGAGTTATGTCCTGTAAACTGTCACAGTGACCTAGACACACATGTGTAGTAGGGGAATATCCCTGCTGAGATGCCAGTGCTAGAGCACTCGTTTGCTGTGGAGTTGAACGCTATGTGAGCAGTTCTTACCTTCAATGAGCAGAAGTCTCTTTTTTCAGATTTCAATATCTCTGTGGGTATCTGGCAGAAATATGGAATACTCTTTACTGCTAAGACCCTGTACACCACTCCCACTAAAGGGGGCTTTACACGCTGCGACATCGCTAATGCGGAGTCGTTGGGGTCACGGAATTTGTGACGCACATCCGGCCGCATTAGCGATGTTGCTGCGTGTGATACCGATGAGCGATTTTGCATCGTTGCAAAAACGTGCAAAATCGCTCATCGGTGACATGGGTCTCCATTCTCGATTATCGTTACTGCAGCAGTAACGATGTAGTTCGTCGCTCCTGCGGTAGCACACATCGCTCCGTGTGACACCGCAGAAACGAGGAACCTCTCCTTACCTGCCTCCCAGCCGCTATGAGGAAGGAAGGAGGTGGGCGGGATGTTCCGGCCACTCATCTCCGCCCCTCCGCTGCTATTGGGCGGTCGCTCAGTGACGTCGCTGTGACGCCGCACGGACCGCCCCCTTAGAAAGGAGGCGGTTCGCCGGACACAGCGACGTCGCCGGGCAGGTAAGTATGTGTGACGGGTCTGGTCGGTGTTGTGCGGCATGGGCAGCGATTTGCCCGTGTCGCGCAACAGATGGGGGCGGGTACCCACACTAGCGATATCGGGACCGATATCGCAGTGTGTAAAGTAGCCTTTAGTCACATGACCAAGACTGTATCTGTGTCCCTACAACACACTTGAGACAAATGTGTGTGTGAGCCTGCATTGTGGGGTATATATAATATATTATAGAGCTGGGAAGGATCATTCTAAGCAGTGAGCTGTTCCAGTATTTGTAGGAAAATACCCAGTAGAAGCATCAAACACAGCACCAATACCTCCCATCAGTATTCCACCACAGTGCCATGTAACCCATGCCCTACACTCCCATCTACACCAATACTATACAGGCACAAACTAGTATATCTGACTAAAATTCCCCAAAATATGAAGAACGGCCTATAGTTGAGTGTGGATATAAAATCTATGTGAGCAGAGCTAGAATAGAAATCACTGATCGCATTGAAGTCATTCTGACCATAAATCACCATGATATCAAGGTGAGGAGTTGTGTGTTACTGCTGGGAGGAAAGGGTTAACAGTGGAATATTAAGGTGCATTTCTGTGTGCAGTGTTACTAGTCAATGTAACAATTCAGTATGAGCTGCTCTTGGTGCCGGGGGAGGGAGATGCTCTCCTGAGCAAGATAGATGGGGAATGAACATGATATCTATATAGTGTAAGGCAGGGGGTCTCAAACCAGGTGATCATGTCTGATCAACTGGTTACATTATGTCTGATTACCTTGTCTAACAGTTTTTTCTCCCCTTTCTTTACCTTCCAGGTTCCCATAGTCACGTGAAATATCCCTGTTGCACTTGATTACGGCTCACTATTCACTATAGGATGTCTTATATCTAACATCACACTCTCACCCATCAGCACTCTATAGGTTTGTATAAGGTATGCGCTTACACATCCGGTCCTCCATAGGTATTTCCACTTATGTAACACTATCCCTATGATCACTCATAACTCATACCCTTGTAGTCAATTACAGCCTCCTCTCTCCCCCCTCCCCTTCTCCCTTTCCATCTATAATTTTGCCAGTACAATATTAGTTTACATTAGGCACACACTCACATATTCCTTTCCTTAGTGATTTATTGTAATTCACATTCACATACAATTCTCTATGCCTGCCCCATTACTACATTCATACCTACTTGACCCTATCCTGATACCCCTTGTCTCACCTTGTTGGTCCCTACACCTGTTATCATGTCCTTTCCTGTGTCTGTCTTGTCACACAACACATTTTAGCATATAACTTGTGCTCCTTATTACCTGTCCTGCCTATTAGAATTATGTCCATTATGTCCATGCATGGCCCAATGAATCAAGTCTGTACTTCATATTCATGGTTTAAGCCTTTGGGTTCCAATGTGCCCAGAGTATATATCCAGAAAGATTCCCTTTCTTTGAGCTTCCTAATTCTATTGCCTCCTCTGCGTATGGCTTGGACATGTTCGATGACTTGGAATCTTAATTGGATCACTGTGTGATTATGCGTCACAAAATGGTGTGGGACTGGTAATAGAATCTGCTTACAATGTATTGTTGACTTGTGTTTAGCTCAAAGAAAGAGAATCTTTCTGGATATGTACTCTGGGCACATTAGAACCCAAGGGCTTAAACCGTGAATATGAAGTAAA
Organism: Anomaloglossus baeobatrachus; assembly: GCF_048569485.1. Taxonomy (NCBI): domain Eukaryota; kingdom Metazoa; phylum Chordata; class Amphibia; order Anura; family Aromobatidae; genus Anomaloglossus; species Anomaloglossus baeobatrachus. The sequence goes on along the minus strand of NW_027443298.1, from coordinate 229,026 downwards.
GACTTGATTCATTGGGCCGTGCACCATGTCACCAAGTGTCCAATTGCATTGTCCAATGGCTCACAATGGTTATGCGTTTTCATTGGATGGATAATCGAAGCCATGTTTTTTTCCTTTCTGTTGGGTTTGTTGTGTGAGTAGCCTATAGGATTAAGTTGGTTACCGCAGGCAGTGGATTTAACTTCCTGTCTTTGGTCCAGTGGTAGATGGATTGTCTGGTCTATGAGCTGTTATTGGTTTGAATGCAGGTGAATGCCCATGGGCTGCTTATGACTGTGTAAAATAGTATTGATTCATGATGGATTTCAGACTACATGTAGATATCTTCAGTCTTTCTATCCACATCATTTAAATGAACATTATCCATGCAGCTTGAAATTCATCCAATAAGAGAAGCAACCTTGTACAACCAATCTGATAAGGGCACAGTATATCCTAAGGGAAGGTTATGGCTATAAAAGGGGACTTCTTGGAGTCACCAGGTTGTTGATGGATGTTGCATGATCTAGTCTAAGCTCTTAGGAGCTGGCTAGGGGATCAGAACCAGGATGCCTTGTGGACTCGGTCTAGGGACTTTGGCTTCAACTAGAGGATCACTTGGCTACATGGCTTCAATCTAGGGGCTCCAATTCCGATTGGAGATCATAACCGCAATCTAGGGATTTCGACTCCGGCTGCCAGGATTATACCATATCATCATACCAGAGACTACTTAAGGAAGAAACCCAGGTTGGACAATTTTGTCACCTGGCTACAGACTTTGCAGACCTCAGCCAGCTTCCTAAATCTGGCGCTATTCTATTGTCGGTGGGTGCCCGACAAATTACACAGCTATGTAAAATTTTGGTTTATGAAACTTCAAATCCAGTGACTGATTATTATGTTTTCTAATGTCCTGATTTAAAAAAAAAAAAAAATATTTTTTTTTAACCATCAAATATTGATTTTGTACAATCCATGTGTGAAGTTACATACAAGTGACATGAACAAGAAAAATACTTATTGTAACCAAAAATATTCACAATTTTATATATAAAATACATTTATTTATTGTACAGTCATTCTGCAACTTTATTAGAAATTTATTCTTGCACTTTTTCCTTTTCTCTAGATCCCCCTTTTCTCTTATAGAAGGCCTGTGGATCTTCTCTGTGAAGCATCCGGCAATCATGTTCACGTTTCATTTACTTTGGTATCGTCGTTCCATCTCCTTGATATTCCGATGAAAACCTTCTTGTTCTTCCCACCAGCACCAAGGTTTTCAGACAAGTAGTCCAAATAGGAATGTAAAAAATGTAACTTCAAATTCATTAGACAACCCAAGGCTTTGAAACGTTTCAGCATGTTCTCCACAATGGACTTAAATTTTGATTCTTTGTTGTTACCTAGAAACGTATTTATTGCTTCTTTCAAAGAGTCCCAAGCCCTTTTTTCAACAGTTTTCATTATTGTTTAAAACACGTCATCCTTCATTCATGGGTTTCTGAATATCCGAACCCACAAAAATGCTTTTGTGCTGCCCCTGTGCCAGCAGCCGCCGTTGGTCGGATCCAGACCTTCTAAGAGAGTGGCTCGACCCGGGGGTCTCGCGGACATGTCGAATAAAAGGAGGAATGTAGATGTATGGGCTAGGCCGTATTAAGTTTGTGACGCCACCAACGGTGTGTGGTGAGGTGGGACACCACCGCTGCCGTTATGGGATACCCGGGAGAGATGTAGTGGCAGCTGGATGTTAACCCCTCCGTGTGTAGGGATGATTGCCCCGGGGCCCAGTGTCTTTGTGCAGGGTATGGTGATGGCAAGGGCCGGCGCGCCTGAGCAAGCAGGGGGATGTTTGGTTACTCACAGTAAATGAATCACACGAGTCTTTCGGTAAACCAAAGGTGCTGGTGGCCTGCCGCCCCGGCCGGTTGCATTCAGGTCCCCCACCCAGGCTGGTGGTCGCTGTCCTTTACTCTGCACTTGTTTTTGTGTATGGTGGACTGCCTGGTCTGGAACTCAGGAGTCCGCTCCCGGCTGGATATGGCCGAAGGAGCCGTGCCCGCAGGCGCTGGCCCGTGGGATCTAAGGACCCTGGCGGTGGCCTTATCCCTATCAGTGGGCTGTTGTCTTCTTTGAGGGACTTTAGGTGGGATAGGACCTATAATCCTGCCCTCAATCATTTAATTAGCTAGGCCGCTGGTTTCGGTCCTGGCTTCAGGGTCCTAGGTGACTAGGGTTTCAGGTCGGCTGTGTGTTTCCTAAGTGAGGAAAGGTGTTGTGCGGGGGCCTATCTGTAACTACCTGGTTTTGCCAGGGCATCACACCTTCCTTCAGACTTGATTCTGACAGTCCCTGAAACTTGGTACACAGGTACTTAAACATCTCTCCTTCTTTCAGTAGCGCTTTCACAAACAGCTTCATCAGTCCAAGCTTACAGTGGAGTGGTGGCAAGAGAACTTTAGGTGGGATCAACTAAGCTTTATGCAACAATGTTCTTGAGTCCCGGTTACAAAGATGTTCTTGTTGGCCAATTTTTTTTGCTCCAGTGAAGAGTCCTAACCTGGCTTTCCAATTCACACAAAAAGCATGTGTTCTGCCTTCTTTTACGTAATGCTGTGAATCTCTAGCATACAGCTAAACCCTAGTTCACATTTCAAATAAACAGACTGTGGAGTTCAATAGCCTTGATTTATTAGCTGGTAACGTGAACTTGATTGCAGTATACATGGAATATACAGTGAATATAGGAATATCCAAGATGCAGTTGAAGACAGAATACGGTATATCCAAGATACTGTTTTATACGGGTAAAAACTATAACAAGAAAATGATTACAGTCAGTACAGTGTTAATACAGAGTTAACATAGCATAACAGTACATGAGATGCAGTTCTTACGAGAATGTAGGTGAAAGGTCACTGCATCTGCAATACATAGAAATCTTATCTAGACAAACAAGACAGGGATGACACTAAAGGTGTAGAAGTACAATGTACAATGCATTTACTACACTCTTCCATCTAGGATTCTATCACTAACACATGTAATTTGCTTTGCTCACCGGATTACACTAGGCAGGGGTGAATGTACAGAGAGGTAAGTCGGCATGTCCTTTCCTGACAAATCCAAAGAGAAAATGGCTGCAGGCTTCTTCTCAGCTCAGGGAGGCATTCCTTACCCAGAATACATTTAGCTTAAAGGGAAACTCAGCAATTCAAAAGAATAACAATGACCTCTAGGGGTTGTAACAGAAATTTCAATGAATGACTATTAGCAGGCTGCCATGAGGCAGAACAGCATGGGTATTTAATATATCCTCCTTGCTGCCCAAGAAGCAATGAGAACATTTTTAGACCACCACATATTGACCATCCATGCTCCTTGTAGTTAAGTTTCTTGAGAATAAAGTCTAAATTCTCACAGCTTTCTTCCAAGTGCATAGCATGTGTGACGCCCTGGACTAGCCAGGTAGTCACAAACACAAAATCACACACACCCCCTCCCCTGGATAGTCTACATCAGTCACACAAAATCCTTGTTGCCTCCTCCAGGGTCTGATGTCCACACCAGGTGGGGCGGAGCCAGGCGGTTGGCCCCACCCACCGAGGAGTTCACAGGCCTGGAGGCGGGAAAAAGCAGTTAGTTTAGTTTTGTAGTGGAAAATGAGAGGACAGAAACTGTTAGTGTCTGGGTAGGAGCCCAGGCACTGTCAGCAAGGTCGGCAGACGGTGGTGGCCGTCTGCAGGAGGTGGTACAAGTCAGCTGAACCGTAGGACCGGGGACGGGCGGTGACCCGAGGGGAACTGAACCGGTGAGCGGATCTGTACCAAGCACAAAGGCAGGGCCATTGGACCCTGACCAGGCTAGGAGCCGCCGACAATGGTCAAATCCGAGAGTGACCGGAATCCCAGGGGTTCCCTAACACCCAAGACCCGACAGAAGGCAACCGTCCACACCGTGAGGATAAAAAGCCACCGCCATAGGCTAGAGATCCAAGGGCCAGCGCCTGCGGGCAAACGGGCTCCCTCGGTACGTACACCCCAGCCACCCAGCCTCCCCGTACCGCCACCGGGCCCCGGGATCACCAACCCCTACCCACGGAGGGGGAACCAACATCCTAGCTGCTCCCTGCCATCGCTCCCGGGATCCCCGTCACCAGCAGTGGTGGTGCCCATTATCACCACGACCTGTGGGTGACGTCACTAACTATCTCCCCAAACAAACCACCCCCTTTTCACTCGTGGGCGAGGAGCGCTGCTCGAGTCCCCGGATCTGGCCCTCCGCTCGAGCCACCGAGCAGCAGCAGCAGCAGAAGTCCCCGAACCCGAGCGTAGCGTGCGTGGCCCCTCTGCCCGCGACACATGCCCTACACACACTGAAGAATACTTACTGCCATTGAGCAGTAGCACAGCTTTCAGACTTTTTGGATGAAACAATGACGTGTCTCCACTCGCTCACATTGTACTTAATGTTACATTTTCCATCAGCACAGGAACATCGCTTGAATACACTAGAGCACCATCTTCAGAAAAGTATGGAGGGAATCTTTTCAGAATTCTAACCTTTTGGAAACCTATTGTCACGCTCTCCGGGTCCCCTGCTCTGCCCCCCGACTCACCTGCCACGCTCCCCGGCTTCCCTGCTTCGCTCCCCGGCTCCTCTGGCAGACATCCCCCGCTCCACGGTCTCCAGCCTCCACCACCTGCGGTCCCCAGGCGGCCCGGTCCCCGCTCCCGGCGCCCGTCGGCAGCCCTGCTCCAGGCCGGCTCCCCTGCTTCCTATACACCGCTCCCTGCCCTGGCTTCTGGCACCCGGGCCTCGCGCATGCGCATTAGGGCGCGCGCGCGGTCATTGACCCTCTCTTAAAGGGCCAGCGTCCACTGACAGGAAATTGAACACACAGGTACAGGGTATAAAGGGGTTTAATGTCCAAGTGGGCGGGGCCTGTTCTTCGTGTTTCCTAAGCTAGGAGTCAGGTCTCCTTGTGTCTCTGTGATATACTTACCTATCTCTCTTCTAGAGCCGCTCCTGCCTCGCCATCCGGTCCTGCCGATTCCCGAACCCCGAACGCTGACTATCTGCCATCCCGTCAGTCCGTACCATCTCTGATCCCTGTGGTGACCCGTCCTCTCGCTCCATCAGTTCCGGACTCTGCCTGACATCTCGGCCTCCGAACCTGAGCTCCGTCACCCGGACTACCATCAGTGACTCCGTGGTCCCAGGGACTTCTCCATTCCACTCTTTTGCACGGACTGTCCTGCTACCCGTAGTGCTCCGGCTACCGGACCCCTTGCCTTCATTAAGGTGTTCGGCCCAGTGGATCCACCTCCTGGGTCTGCCCGTCCACCTGGCCCTAACACCTATAGAATCAGTGTTTGTGAAAAAACTGTACGTGATGATATTTTTTCAATATTTTTACTGAGTCCAATGATCGAAAGTATGAAAAAAATCACATCTTTCAAAAATTTTTACCCTTGGAAACCTGTGTTATTATTACTATGCACGAGCCCTAAATTGTCTGAAAAACAACAAATATGCTGGTTGGATAGACCTTGACCCCACAATTCAACGGCCACAATTAAGGAGAAAAGTGCTAAGAGAGTTAAATTTGCCCCTGAAATAACCCATGATACGGGCCAAGGAGGGACACACCATTTTGATCCGAAAATAGCCCAACACCATGAGAGACGGGCAAATCCGTGAAAAGACAAAGTTCCAAGCTACAACTGACGCAGGATCTACAGCACATACGCCCATTGTAATTGTTCATGATTTCCGGCCACTACGCATTTCAGCCTTCAGGGACCTGGTAATTCGAATGCTATGTCCAGGAGTAGAGATGAGCGAACCGGTCCCGGTTCGGCTCGAGGTCGGTTCGCCGAACGGAGCTCCCGTTCGAGTTCGGCTCGTCGAACGTTCGACGAACCGAACTCGAGCCAATAGGAAACAATGGCAGGCAATCACAAACACAGTAAAACACCTAGAAAACACCCTCAAAGGTGTCCAAAAGGTGACAAACAACTCACAACACAACACAAACACATGGGAAAGTGACAAGGACATATACTCATGCGAAAACAAAACAGCTGGACAAGGAAAAAGAGGAGGACACACAGATATAGGCATGGCACGCCATTCTAAAATCATGTAAAACACCGCAAGGTGACTCCAAGCGGAGTCTCCCTTTTTTCCAAAAATTGGGCCCCACACACCCACCCCTTCAGTGGCAGCAGTTGTGCCCCAGTTGTACACTTCACAGCTACATTTGCATCAAGCACATTCAAAAATACGCTATTCTTAACCGTCCCCAGGATGACACCGGGGTAGGTAGCAAAGTCTTTCCTGATCCCAGCTCTGTTCATCTTGGCTTCTTTTAAAAACACAGCAAGCAAGGGTTACTCCAAGCGGAGTCTCCCTTTTTTCCAAAAATTGGGCCACACAGACACCCACCCCATCAGTGGCAGCACTTGGGCCCTAGTTGCAAACAGGATGTTTTGATTTGCATCAAGCATTTTCAAAAATACGCCATAATTAACCGTCCCCAGGATGACACCGGGGTAGGTAGCAAAGTCTTTCCTGATCCCAGCTCTGTTCATCTTGGCTTCTTTTAAAAACACAGCAAGCAAGGGTTACTCCAAGCGGAGTCTCCCTTTTTTCCAAAAATTGGGCCAAACAGACACCCACCCCATCAGTGGCAGGACTTGGGCCCTAGTTGCAAACAGGATGTTTTGATTTGCATCAAGCACATTCAAAAATACGCCATTCTTATCCGTCCCCAGGATGACACCGGGGTAGGTAGATAAAGTCTTTGCTGACCCATGACTTGTTCATCTTGGCTTCTTTTAAAAACACAGCAAGCAAGGGTTACTCCAAGCGGAGTCTCCCTTTTTTCCAAAAATTGGGCCACACAGACACCCACCCCATCAGTGGCAGCACTTGGGCCCTAGTTGCAAACAGGATGTTTTGATTTGCATCAAGCACATTCAAAAATACGCCATAATTAACCGTCCCCAGGATGACACCGGGGTAGGTAGCAAAGTCTTTCCTGATCCCAGCTCTGTTCATCTTGGCTTCTTTTAAAAACACAGCAAGCAAGGGTTACTCCAAGCGGAGTCTCCCTTTTTTCCAAAAATTGGGCCACACAGACACCCACCCCATCAGTGGCAGCACTTGGGCCCTAGTTGCAAACAGGATGTTTTGATTTGCATCAAGCACATTCAAAAATACGCCATAATTAACCGTCCCCAGGATGACACCGGGGTAGGTAGCAAAGTCTTTCCTGATCCCAGCTCTGTTCATCTTGGCTTCTTTTAAAAACACAGCAAGCAAGGGTTACTCCAAGCGGAGTCTCCCTTTTTTCCAAAAATTGGGCCACACAGACACCCACCCCATCAGTGGCAGCACTTGGGCCCTAGTTGCAAACAGGATGTTTTGATTTGCATCAAGCACATTCAAAAATACGCCATTCTTATCCGTCCCCAGGATGACACCGGGGTAGGTAGATAAAGTCTTTGCTGACCCATGACTTGTTCATCTTGGCTTCTTTTAAAAACACAGCAAGCAAGGGTTACTCCAAGCGGAGTCTCCCTTTTTTCCAAAAATTGGGCCACACAGACACCCACCCCATCAGTGGCAGCACTTGGGCCCTAGTTGCAAACAGGATGTTTTGATTTGCATCAAGCACATTCCAAAATTCGCCATAATTAACCGTCCCCAGGATGACACCGGGGTAGGTAGCAAAGTCTTTCCTGATCCCAGCTCTGTTCATCTTGGCTTCTTTTAAAAACACAGCAAGCAAGGGTTACTCCAAGCGGAGTCTCCCTTTTTTCCAAAAATTGGGCCACACAGACACCCACCCCATCAGTGGCAGCACTTGGGCCCTAGTTGCAAACAGGATGTTTTGATTTGCATCAAGCACATTCAAAAATACGCCATAATTAACCGTCCCCAGGATGACACCGGGGTAGGTAGCAAAGTCTTTCCTGATCCCAGCTCTGTTCATCTTGGCTTCTTTTAAAAACACAGCAAGCAAGGGTTACTCCAAGCGGAGTCTCCCTTTTTTCCAAAAATTGGGCCACACAGACACCCACCCCATCAGTGGCAGCACTTGGGCCCTAGTTGCAAACAGGATGTTTTGATTTGCATCAAGCACATTCAAAAATACGCCATAATTAACCGTCCCCAGGATGACACCGGGGTAGGTAGCAAAGTCTTTCCTGATCCCAGCTCTGTTCATCTTGGCTTCTTTTAAAAACACAGCAAGCAAGGGTTACTCCAAGCGGAGTCTCCCTTTTTTCCAAAAATTGGGCCCCACACACACCCACCCCTTCAGTGGCAGCAGTTGTGCCCCAGTTGTACACTTCACAGCTACATTTGCATCAAGCACATTCAAAAATACGCTATTCTTAACCGTCCCCAGGATGACACCGGGGTAGGTAGCAAAGTCTTTCCTGATCCCAGCTCTGTTCATCTTGGCTTCTTTTAAAAACACAGCAAGCAAGGGTTACTCCAAGCGGAGTCTCCCTTTTTTCCAAAAATTGGGCCACACAGACACCCACCCCATCAGTGGCAGCACTTGGGCCCTACTTGCAAACAGGATGTTTTGATTTGCATCAAGCACATTCAAAAATACGCCATAATTAACCGTCCCCAGGATGACACCGGGGTAGGTAGCAAAGTCTTTCCTGATCCCAGCTCTGTTCATCTTGGCTTCTTTTAAAAACACAGCAAGCAAGGGTTACTCCAAGCGGAGTCTCCCTTTTTTCCAAAAATTGGGCCACACAGACACCCACCCCATCAGTGGCAGCACTTGGGCCCTAGTTGCAAACAGGATGTTTTGATTTGCATCAAGCACATTCAAAAATACGCCATAATTAACCGTCCCCAGGATGACACCGGGGTAGGTAGCAAAGTCTTTCCTGATCCCAGCTCTGTTCATCTTGGCTTCTTTTAAAAACACAGCAAGCAAGGGTTACTCCAAGCGGAGTCTCCCTTTTTTCCAAAAATTGGGCCCCACACACACCCACCCCTTCAGTGGCAGCAGTTGTGCCCCAGTTGTACACTTCACAGCTACATTTGCATCAAGCACATTCAAAAATACGCTATTCTTAACCGTCCCCAGGATGACACCGGGGTAGGTAGCAAAGTCTTTCCTGATCCCAGCTCTGTTCATCTTGGCTTCTTTTAAAAACACAGCAAGCAAGGGTTACTCCAAGCGGAGTCTCCCTTTTTTCCAAAAATTGGGCCACACAGACACCCACCCCATCAGTGGCAGCACTTGGGCCCTAGTTGCAAACAGGATGTTTTGATTTGCATCAAGCACATTCAAAAATACGCCATAATTAACCGTCCCCAGGATGACACCGGGGTAGGTAGCAAAGTCTTTCCTGATCCCAGCTCTGTTCATCTTGGCTTCTTTTAAAAACACAGCAAGCAAGGGTTACTCCAAGCGGAGTCTCCCTTTTTTCCAAAAATTGGGCCCCACACACACCCACCCCTTCAGTGGCAGCAGTTGTGCCCCAGTTGTACACTTCACAGCTACATTTGCATCAAGCACATTCAAAAATACGCTATTCTTAACCGTCCCCAGGATGACACCGGGGTAGGTAGCAAAGTCTTTCCTGATCCCAGCTCTGTTCATCTTGGCTTCTTTTAAAAACACAGCAAGCAAGGGTTACTCCAAGCGGAGTCTCCCTTTTTTCCAAAAATTGGGCCACACAGACACCCACCCCATCAGTGGCAGCACTTGGGCCCTAGTTGCAAACAGGATGTTTTGATTTGCATCAAGCACATTCAAAAATACGCCATAATTAACCGTCCCCAGGATGACACCGGGGTAGGTAGCAAAGTCTTTCCTGATCCCAGCTCTGTTCATCTTGGCTTCTTTTAAAAACACAGCAAGCAAGGGTTACTCCAAGCGGAGTCTCCCTTTTTTCCAAAAATTGGGCCACACAGACACCCACCCCATCAGTGGCAGCACTTGGGCCCTAGTTGCAAACAGGATGTTTTGATTTGCATCAAGCACATTCAAAAATACGCCATAATTAACCGTCCCCAGGATGACACCGGGGTAGGTAGCAAAGTCTTTCCTGATCCCAGCTCTGTTCATCTTGGCTTCTTTTAAAAACACAGCAAGCAAGGGTTACTCCAAGCGGAGTCTCCCTTTTTTCCAAAAATTGGGCCCCACACACACCCACCCCTTCAGTGGCAGCAGTTGTGCCCCAGTTGTACACTTCACAGCTACATTTGCATCAAGCACATTCAAAAATACGCTATTCTTAACCGTCCCCAGGATGACACCGGGGTAGGTAGCAAAGTCTTTCCTGATCCCAGCTCTGTTCATCTTGGCTTCTTTTAAAAACACAGCAAGCAAGGGTTACTCCAAGCGGAGTCTCCCTTTTTTCCAAAAATTGGGCCACACAGACACCCACCCCATCAGTGGCAGCACTTGGGCCCTAGTTGCAAACAGGATGTTTTGATTTGCATCAAGCACATTCCAAATCAACAAGCATTTACTCTCCCCAGGATGACACAGGGGTAGTAAATTCCTTCTGGATCCATGACTTGTTCATTTTGATGAACGTCAGTCTGTCCACATTGTCACTGGACAGACGCGTGCGCTTATCTGTCAGCACACACCCAGCAGCACTGAATACACGTTCAGAGACAACGCTGGCAGCTGGACACGACAAAATCTCCAAGGCGTAACTGGAGAGCTCTGGCCATTTTTCTAGGTTTGAAGCCCAAAAGGAGCAAGGCTCCAGTTGCACAGTCATGGCATCGATGTTCATTTGGAGATACTCCTGTATCATCCTCTCCAGCCGTTGAGTATGTGTCAGACTTGTTGTCTCTGGTGGCCTTGCAAAAGAGGGTCTAAAAAAATTATGAAAAGATTCCATAAAATTGCTGTTACCGGCACCAGATACGGTCCTACTGGTACGGGTAGACTGTTGAAGATGACGAGACCGTCCCATGTTTGTCAAGTTACAACTGGGAGATTCCCTCCCTGCACCTGCACGGTTGTTTGGTGGAAAAGCCGAGCTAAGATCGAGTAACAGCTTCTGCTGATACTCCTGCATACGTGCGTCCCTTTCTATGGCTGGAATTATGTCACAAAATTTGGACTTGTACCGGGGATCTAATAGTGTGGCAATCCAGTAGTCATCATCACTTCTAATTTTGACAATACGACTGTCATGTTGGAGGTAGTGCAACAAAAAGGCACTCATGTGTCTTGCGCAGCCATGCGGACCAAGTCCACGCTGTGTTTGTGGCATAGAGGTGCTACCCGTTCTTTCTTCCTCTGACATCTCCCCCCAACCTCTTTCAACTGAAATTTGACCAAGGTCTCCCTCATCCGCTGAGTCTTCCATGTCCATGGACAGTTCGTCCTCCATTTCTTCATGTTCTCCTGCACCTTGCTCAACATTTCGCCTGCTACTATGCGCCCTTGTCGATCCCTGTTCCCCATGGTCCCATGCCTGCTGCGTTGGTGATGATGAACGTCTGGACCTTGGTGATGTTGTTGTCCCTTGCGCATATGAATCCTCCTGTAGTTCCTCCCCTTCATGTTGTCCCACCCCCTGACTCCGAATAGTGTTTAGCGTGGGCTCCAGCATGTAAATGACTGGAATCGTCATGCTGATAATGGCATTGTCAGAGCTAAACATATTCGTCGCCATGTCGAAACTGTGCAGAAGGGTGCATAGGTCCTTGATCTGAGACCACTCCATCAGGGTGATCTGCCCCACCTCTGCATCTCGTTGGCCCAGGCTATACGTCATGACGTATTGCACCAGGGCTCTGCGGTGCTGCCACAGTCGCTGTAACATGTGGAGAGTTGAATTCCAGCGTGTCGCCACATCGCATTTCAGGCGATGAACCGGCAGGCCGAAAGACTTCTGGAGCGATGCAAGTCGCTCTGCTGCGGCGCTTGAACGGCGGAAGTGAGCTGACAGTTTTCGTGCCCTGTTCAGAAGGCCATCTAGGCCGGGATAGTGTGTTAAAAATTGCTGGACGACAAGGTTCAACACGTGAGCCATACAAGGTACGTGTGTCACAATGCCCAGGCGAAGTGCCGCACCCAGGTTTGCAGCATTGTCGCACACGGCCTTACCAGGCTGCAGGTTGAGTGGAGACAACCATTTATTAAACTCGGACCGCAGAGCTGACCACAACTCCTCAGCTGTGTGACTCTTATTCCCAAGACATGTCAAGCTAAAGACCGCCTGATGCCGTTGCGCACTGCTGCCAGCATAGTAATGAGGCGTGCGTGATTCCTTCTGCGCAGTGAGAACGCTGGTGGCCTGACCAGGCAGGCTTGGGGCGGAGGTGGAGGACCCAGATGAGGTGGAGGATGCAGAAGCTGTGGCGGAACTTGGACAGACAGAGGATTGACACACAAGTCGTGGGGACGGCAAGACTTGTGCAGCAGACCCTTCACCATCTATCACCATAGTTACCCAGTGCCCAGTCAGCGACATGTAACGTCCCTGTCCATGCTTACTGGTCCAAGTATCGGTGGTGAAATGCACCCGTTCACACACAGAGTTTCTCAAGGAAGCGGTGATGTTGTGTGCGACATGCTGGTGTAGCGCGGGCACACCTTTCTTAGAGAAGTAGTGGCGACTAGGCATCTGGTACTGGGGCACAGCGACAGACATAAGGTCTCTAAAATCCTGTGTGTCCACTAGGCGGAAAGGCAGCATTTCGGTAGCCAACAGCTTACAGAGGGATAGAGTCAACCTCTTAGCTTTGTCATGGGTCGGAGGAAGTGGCCTTTTATTTGACCACATCTGAGGGACAGAGATCTGGCTGCTGTGTGTAGACGGTGTTGAGTAGGGTGTCCCTGGAAAAATGCAGGTTTGTGAGGAAAGTGCAGGCGGAGACATGATGTTGCCTTCATCCAACGTTGGTGCTATCGATGTCTGAGAGAGCTGTACACACTCACTTGTTTCCCCTTCCAAACCAACTGACGACCTTACAAGCAAACTGCCTGTTGCGGTTACAGTGGTGGAAGTTTGGCGTGGAAAAACAGGTGTGACAGCTGTCCCCACAGTCCTAGAAGATGAAGAGCGCGCGGATGCACTGGAAGGGGCGGGCGGTGGATGGTTCGCTCTTGCAGCATTGCAGCACAGTGAGCTTCCCACCGGGACCTATGATATTTATTCATGTGACGATTCATGGAAGAAGTTGTCAAACTGCTGAGGTTTTGACCTCTACTAAGAGAATCATGACAAATTTTACATATCACATGATTTGGGCGATCTTTTTCTATGTCAAAAAAGGACCAGGCTAGGCAAGGCTTAGAGGCCATGCGACCTGTTGATCCACCCCGAATAATGCTCATAGGCAGAGTGGTGGCTGAGGATGCAGTTGTAGACGTGCTACCAGTGCTCCGACTCTGTCCAGGAAGGCGCAAGGTAACTTCGTCGTCGGTTGCATCCTCCTCCACCGCCTCTGTTGACCTCCTCGAGTGCCTGACTGGGGGTTGACAGTAGGTGGGATCTAGAACTTCATCATCAATTGTTGTGTTTGCACTCCCCTCCCCCTCAGACCGAGCCTCTTCTTGCCCTGACCGAATATTTAAGTTGTCATCCCAATCGGGTATCTGCGTCTCATCTTCATCAGTATGTTCCTCATTGTCTATAACCACAGGTGTTACAGTTTGTGACAAAGGGTCAACATTATGCTCAGAAACTTGGTCCTCACGGCCTGAATCAGAGTCACAAAGGTTCTGGGCATCACTGCAGACCATTTCCTGTTCTGTACTCACTGTAGCTTGGGAGCAGACCTCTGATTCCCAGGCTATAGTGTGACTGAACAGCTCTGCAGACTCAGCCATCTCAGTTCCACCATACTGTGCAGGGCTGATGGAGACTTCAGAGCTGGGAGAAATCAAGTGTGATTGGGATGACAACTCAGAGGACTGGTGTTTTTTGGATGCGGTACTTGAAGTGGCTGAGAGGGCACTTGTTGGACCACTTGAGATCCATTCAAGCATTTTCCTTTTTTGCCCATCATCTACCTTTCTTCCTGTTGTTCGTGTCCGTAAAAAAGGGAGCACATCGGATTGTCCACGGTAAGTAGTAGACATCTTACTTTTGCTGGTAGATGGTCTATCTTCAGCAGATGATAATGGAGCTTTGCCACTTTCCCCACAGACAAAACCTTTTTTGCCTTTTCCACCACGCCTCTTCCCCTTTCCACCAGCATCTGTCATTTTGCCACTCATGTTGATTGCGACAAGATTGTGGACTGAAAATGTGGTAGTAAAAATTGAGAGGTGGTGAAGATTGCAGTGGTGGTCTAGCTTTATTAACAGCAGAATAATAAAGAATAAATATCCCTGACAATGCAACTTAGTTATAATGAGTTGGAGTGTGCAACGCAGGCAGATGCGCTCTGCAAATGTCTTGGCACTAGTGGGACTATAGCAAAGTCCAATAGCCACGTATAGGATGCCACTAGGTACACTGAGTGTTTGCTAGTATAATGGCTTACTTATAATTGTAGTGCACATTTGGTGCTGGCTTTTTGTTTTTTCTTCATTGAATTGGTCGGTGGTTGACCTCCACCTTGCTATGCACCCCAATTTGGGATGTATTCCAACTGTCTGGATTTTGGCGGTTGGTGACTGTTCACATTAAGTCATCAGGCTTTGTCCACAGGCTATTTACTTCATGCAGCATTTGCTTGGACCTGTCCCGCCCACAACCATGACTCAGTCATGGGTACGGGATTGAAATAGACCAGGTGAGTGCTGCTAAGAGCAGTTCTACTATGCATATGTGAGGCCGTATGGCACATTTTATAAAAATATTTTAGTGTAGGACTGCTTCAAATGAGATTTGCCGTGACGTGGCGAAGCAGCTCAAGAAATTGCAATTTTTTGCCAAAAATCTCAAAAAATTTTTTATAATAAGTACAGTTTGGAATGTTTAGTGCTGTAGTGCACATTTGGTGCTGGCTTTTTGTTTTTTCTTCATTGAATTGGTCGGTGGTTGACCTCCACCTTGCTATGCACCCCAATTTGGGATGTATTCCATCTGTCTGGATTTTGGCGGTTGGTGACTGTTCACATTAAGTCATCAGGCTTTGTCCACAGGCTATTTACTTCATGCAGCATTTGCTTGGACCTGTCCCGCCCACAACCATGACTCAGTCATGGGTACGGGATTGAAATAGACCAGGTGAGTGCTGCTAAGAGCAGTTCTACTATGCATATGTGAGGCCGTATGGCACATTTTATAAAAATATTTTAGTGTAGGACTGCTTCAAATGAGATTTGCCGTGACGTGGCGAAGCAGCTCAAGAAATTGCAATTTTTTGCCAAAAATCTCAAAAAATTTTTTATAATAAGTACAGTTTGGAATGTTTAGTGCTGTAGTGCACATTTGGTGCTGGCTTTTTGTTTTTTCTTCATTGAATTGGTCGGTGGTTGACCTCCACCTTGCTATGCACCCCAATTTGGGATGTATTCCATCTGTCTGGATTTTGGCGGTTGGTGACTGTTTACATTAAGTCATCAGGCTTTGTCCACAGGCTATTTACTTCATGTAGCATTTGCTTGGACCTGTCCCGCCCACAACCATGACTCAGTCATGGGTACGGGATTGAAATAGACCAGGTGAGTGCTGCTAAGAGCAGTTCTACTATGCATATGTGAGGCCGTATGGCACATTTTATAAAAATATTTTAGTGTAGGACTGCTTCAAATGAGATTTGCCGTGACGTGGCGAAGCAGCTCAAGAAATTGCAATTTTTTGCCAAAAATCTCAAAAAATTTTTTATAATAAGTACAGTTTGGAATGTTTAGTGCTGTAGTGCACATTTGGTGCTGGCTTTTTGTTTTTTCTTCATTGAATTGGTCGGTGGTTGACCTCCACCTTGCTATGCACCCCAATTTGGGATGTATTCCATCTGTCTGGATTTTGGCGGTTGGTGACTGTTCACATTAAGTCATCAGGCTTTGTCCACAGGCTATTTACTTCATGCAGCATTTGCTTGGACCTGTCCCGCCCACAACCATGACTCAGTCATGGGTACGGGATTGAAATAGACCAGGTGAGTGCTGCTAAGAGCAGTTCTACTATGCATATGTGAGGCCGTATGGCACATTTTATAAAAATATTTTAGTGTAGGACTGCTTCAAATGAGATTTGCCGTGACGTGGCGAAGCAGCTCAAGAAATTGCAATTTTTTGCCAAAAATCTCAAAAATTTTTTTATAATAAGTACAGTTTGGAATGTTTAGTGCTGTAGTGCACATTTGGTGCTGGCTTTTTGTTTTTTCTTACTTATAATTAGTTGGAGTGTGCAACGCAGGCAGATGCGCTCTGCAAATGTCTTGGCACTAGTGGGACTATAGCAAAGTCCAATAGCCACGTATAGGATGCCACTAGGTACACTGAGTGTTTGCTAGTATAATGGCTAAGTTAAAATTAGTTGGAGTGTGCAACGCAGGCAGATGCGCTCTGCAAATGTCTTGGCACTAGTGGGACTATAGCAAAGTCCAATAGCCACGTATAGGATGCCACTAGGTACACTGAGTGTTTGCTAGTATAATGGCTTACTTATAATTAGTTGGAGTGTGCAACGCAGGCAGATGCGCTCTGCAAATGTCTTGGCACTAGTGGGACTATAGCAAAGTCCAATAGCCACGTATAGGATGCCACTAGGTACACTGAGTGTTTGCTAGTATAATGGCTTACTTATAATTAGTTGGAGTGTGCAACGCAGGCAGATGCGCTCTGCAAATGTCTTGGCACTAGTGGGACTATAGCAAAGTCCAATAGCCACAGATAGGATGCCACTAGGTACACTGAGTGTTTGCTAGTATAATGGCTTACTTATAATTAGTTGGAGTGTGCAACGCAGGCAGATGCGCTCTGCAAATGTCTTGGCACTAGTGGGACTATAGCAAGGTCCAATAGCCACGTATAGGATGCCACTAGGTACACTGAGTGTTTGCTAGTATAATGGCTTACTTATAATTAGTTGGAGTGTGCAACGCAGGCAGATGCGCTCTGCAAATGTCTTGGCACTAGTGGGACTATAGCAAAGTCCAATAGCCACGTATAGGATGCCACTAGGTACACTGAGTGTTTGCTAGTATAATGGCTTACTTATAATTAGTTGGAGAGTGCAACGCAGGCAGATGCGCTCTGCAAATGTCTTGGCACTAGTGGGACTATAGCAAGGTCCAATAGCCACGTATAGGATGCCACTAGGTACACTGAGTGTTTGCTAGTATAATGGCTTACTTATAATTAGTTGGAGTGTGCAACGCAGGCAGATGCGCTCTGCAAATGTCTTGGCACTAGTGGGACTATAGCAAAGTCCAATAGCCACGTATAGGATGCCACTAGGTACACTGAGTGTTTGCTAGTATAATGGCTAAGTTAAAATTAGTTGGAGTGTGCAACGCAGGCAGATGCGCTCTGCAAATGTCTTGGCACTAGTGGGACTATAGCAAAGTCCAATAGCCACGTATAGGATGCCACTAGGTACACTGAGTGTTTGCTAGTAAAATTGCTTAGTTTAAAAAAGTTGGAGTGTGCAATGCAGGCAGACGTGCTCTGCAAATGTCTTTGCACTAGTGGGACTATAGCAAAGTCCAATAGCCACAGATAGGATGCCACTAGGTACACTGAGTTTTTGCTAGTATAATGGCTTACTTATAATTAGTTGGAGTGTGCAACGCAGGCAGATGCGCTCTGCAAATGTCTTGGCACTAGTGGGACTATAGCAAGGTCCAATAGCCACATATAGGATGCCACTAGGTACACTGAGTGTTTGCTAGTATAATGGCTTACTTATAATTAGTTGGAGTGTGCAACGCAGGCAGATGCGCTCTGCAAATGTCTTGGCACTAGTGGGACTATAGCAAGGTCCAATAGCCACGTATAGGATGCCACTAGGTACACTGAGTGTTTGCTAGTATAATGGCTTACTTATAATTAGTTGGAGTGTGCAACGCAGGCAGATGCGCTCTGCAAATGTCTTGGCACTAGTGGGACTATAGCAAAGTCCAATAGCCACAGATAGGATGCCACTAGGTACACTGAGTGTTTGCTAGTATAATGGCTTACTTATAATTAGTTGGAGTGTGCAACGCAGGCAGATGCGCTCTGCAAATGTCTTGGCACTAGTGGGACTATAGCAAGGTCCAATAGACACGTATAGGATGCCACTAGGTACACTGAGTGTTTGCTAGTATAATGGCTTACTTATAATTAGTTGGAGTGTGCAACGCAGGCAGATGCGCTCTGCAAATGTCTTGGCACTAGTGGGACTATAGCAAGGTCCAATAGCCACGTATAGGATGCCACTAGGTACACTGAGTGTTTGCTAGTATAATGGCTTACTTATAATTAGTTGGAGTGTGCAACGCAGGCAGATGCGCTCTGCAAATGTCTTGGCACTAGTGGGACTATAGCAAAGTCCAATAGCCACAGATAGGATGCCACTAGGTACACTGAGTGTTTGCTAGTATAATGGCTTACTTATAATTAGTTGGAGTGTGCAACGCAGGCAGATGCGCTCTGCAAATGTCTTGGCACTATTGGGACTATAGCAAAGTCCAATAGCCACGTATAGGATGCCACTAGGTACACTGAGTGTTTGCTAGTAAAATTGCTTAGTTTAAAAAAGTTGGAGTGTGCAATGCAGGCAGACGTGCTCTGCAAATGTCTTTGCACTAGTGGGACTATAGCAAAGTCCAATAGCCACAGATAGGATGCCACTAGGTACACTGAGTGTTTGCTAGTATAATGGCTTACTTATAATTAGTTGGAGTGTGCAACGCAGGCAGATGCGCTCTGCAAATGTCTTGGCACTAGTGGGACTATGGCAAAGTCCAATAGCCACGTATAGGATGCCACTAGGTACACTGAGTGTTTGCTAGTAAAATTGCTTAGTTTAAAAAAGTTGGAGTGTGCAATGCAGGCAGACGTGCTCTGCAAATGTCTTTGCACTAGTGGGACTATAGCAAAGTCCAATAGCCACAGATAGGATGCCACTAGGTACACTGAGTGTTTGCTAGTATAATGGCTTACTTATAATTAGTTGGAGTGTGCAACGCAGGCAGATGCGCTCTGCAAATGTCTTGGCACTAGTGGGACTATAGCAAAGTCCAATAGCCACGTATAGGATGCCACTAGGTACACTGAGTGTTTGCTAGTATAATGGCTAAGTTAAAATTAGTTGGAGTGTGCAACGCAGGCAGATGCGCTCTGCAAATGTCTTGGCACTAGTGGGACTATAGCAAAGTCCAATAGCCACGTATAGGATGCCACTAGGTACACTGAGTGTTTGCTAGTAAAATTGCTTAGTTTAAAAAAGTTGGAGTGTGCAATGCAGGCAGACGTGCTCTGCAAATGTCTTTGCACTAGTGGGACTATAGCAAAGTCCAATAGCCACAGATAGGATGCCACTAGGTACACTGAGTGTTTGCTAGTATAATGGCTTAGTTATAATGAGTTGGAGTGTGCAGAGGACAGGAGGGTACAGTGGCAGGATTGTGGTGCTCTGGGTAGAGGAATGGAAGCCTGCCTTTCTATTCCCTCCTAATGGTGAAATGCAGGGAGAAAATCCCTGACCTTGGCTACACAGATGCTGTTGCTGTTTGCAGGACCTGTCACCTATGGCTCTCTGACCCTGCCGGTTTGAGCCCTTAAAAGGACTGCTATAAAGTGCTCTCCCTATGCTGTCTAACGCTGTGTATGCAGCGCATACAGCTGTATCGGCTATAGGACTCAGGAGGACGGAGCTGCGACAGTGATGTCTGACACCAAAGACGCAGAAGGCAGATAATGGCGTCCGTGAAGAAAATGTCCGGTTTTATAATGCAGGGACATGTGACATGCAGATCCTATCACACATGCCGTTGCTTCTCTGGCTCAAAGTCAACTTAGCTGTGTGTGTGTCTGTGATTGGCTGACATGCTGGCCCGCCCCACAAGACGCGCGCACTTAGGGAAGGAAGACAAGAAAAAAAAAAAAAAATGGCGATCGCCATTATAGAAACAGCAGTGATCTGAAGGCGCTGTTCACGCACACTATACACTGAAATGTGATAATAGTTTGATTCACAGAGTGACTTACACTATTACAGCAGAAACCAAGCTATGATTTAGCTGTTTTTTGGCTGCTAGAACCGTTCTCGAACGTTTCTAGAACTATCGAGCTTTTGCAAAAAGCTCGAGTTCTAGTTCGATTTAGAACATGCCCCAAAATCACTCGAGCCTAGAACTGGAGAACCACGAACCACGAACCGCGCTCAACTCTATCCAGGAGCTTTGGTTCCCTGAGTTTCCAATAGCAAATGTCTAGAAAAAACTCTGTCCATTGGCACAACTCAGCAAGAAAACGAGAAGACCGAGAAGATATATTTCATTTATCTTAATGCCACCTTATTAACAGCACTAAACCCTTCTATTATGTCCCTTAGCCTTTTGAGCTTATCCTCTGGTAAGCGGAAGACCATGCCTCTGGTATCGATCTCAGTGCCTAAAAACTGTATTATAGTAGCCAATCAGAATACAAAAGGATGCATAGGAAGCGTGACTTTATTTCAATATTTTAAAACAATCCAATAAAATGAAGAAAAGTCACTCATACAAGATCCACAGAAGTTGTATAATACATACATAAATCAAAACACTATAAGGCCTGTTTCACACGTCAGTGATTCTGGTACGTTTGTGCTTTTTTTTAAACATAACAGAATCACTGAGATACGCAGATCCATTATAATGAATGGGTCTGCTCACACATCAGTGATTTTTCACTGCACGTGTCTCCGTGCGGCGTACCCGCGTGTCCGTGATTGCTGCACGGAGACATGTCCATTTTTTTCTGGCATCACTGATAGGATGTCCATAAGGTGGCAGCAGAGCATAACAGAAAAAGGTGCCTATTGTGCACTGAAAAGACCCAATGTGATGCACCAGACATATAGAGCCCTAATGGATTCACAAATATAAGATATATCATGAATGACTACTGCATAATGAACGCTAGCATGAAAAAAGAAAGGAATCCATAAAAATAAATAATAAATGGTGCACATATGTTAGAGCCCCACCGAAGGACAAAAAAAGTCTGATGGAAATAGAGAGCATATAGGAACAATAAGAATGTGCAACAGAGAGGAAGGTGAGAATGCAGGATCAATCACTGCCTGTCAGATATTAATAATCAGGGAAATAACTCTGGAGCAGACGCACAAATTAGGGTCTTACCTGGTAAGGTAACAAATAATTAATAGTAGTTGCACTCACCTATTAAGGTTGTGCCAGTCACAACCCCTAAATGCACGTTACAAATGGCGACAGCCGCAGCCCCTAGTAGAAGAGCAATAACGTATAGGAGGAAAATCGGGTGTGTGCCGCGCTGTCACCAAAGGAAACTGATGTTAATTATTTCATCTCTTTATTCTTTTTTCCAGTCAATGTGTTTCAGAGATCACTGTCTCCTTCATCAGGGCAAAAAAAGAACAGTATGCAATCAAAGGAGGAAGAACCTCTATATATACACATATGGAGCTACGTCAGAGGACTGACTGCTGTATTTCAAATACTGCCGGGATGGTCAACTGTTACAATACCGGCCATAAAAGTTCTCAAGTGATATATTGAGAAACATTTATAAAATCACTGGGGTATAGTGTTTCAAATTTCATCAGCTTTTTGAGACAAAAATCAGAAAAAGAAGAAGAAGAAGGACAAAATGAAAAAAAGAAAAAAAAGAAGAAAAAAAAAACAAAAAGGGAGCATTGAGCTCCAGACCCTGTATTGAGTCTTAGAAGTGTAGTGACAAGTGCATCTGTCCACAACCCTGTAAGGGTGAACGGGATGACGGACAAGAAAAATTATGTTCGTGGCAAAAAATGGTGGTGTTGCTATATAAAATTGCATTAAGAATAAAGAAAGGAAAAATTTCTTTATAAAAGTAGTGAAGAAAAAAGTGGAAAAAAGGGGAGTGTAAGCCATTTTACTAATAAATAGTGATGAGCGAGCATGCTTGTTACTACTCGGTACTCGCACGAGTATCACTGTACTCGGTCTACTCGACGGGGACCGAGTAATCTCGCGATACTCGTGCTGTACTCGTGGTCTTCATCCCTGCATGTTGGCGCTCTTTTGAGAGCCAGCCCTCATGCAGGGATTGGCTGGCAGACCACTGCAATGCCACAGCCCTGTTAGTTGTGGAATTGCAGTGATTGGCCGGCCTGCACAGCGTGACCGAGCCTTTATACCGGCGGGCGCGCTGTGCTCTGCTCACAGCTATCCAGACAGTCAGTGCAGGGAGAGGGTCGCTGCTTCAGGGAAAGGTTTGCGGCCCTTTATAGCTATTTCCGTAGCAGGGCTGCAAACAGTGTGACCAAAAGTCCTTCTCAGGACTATTCTAGTTGTATACAGGCAGGCAGGGTATAGCCAGGTCGGAGTACAGTAGCAGAGTCCTTCTCAGGACTATTGTTGCTGTATACAGGCAGGGTATAGCCAGGTTGGAATACAGGCTAGTGACCAAAAGAGTCCTTGTCAGGACTATTGTAGCAGTATACAGGCAGGCAGGCAGGCAGGCAGGGTATATAGCCATTCCTAGTGGTGACCGTATACCAGCCTTCATCATATCTGGGGCTGGTGTACACAGTCTAAAACAGTCCTGATAGTGTCAGACTTCTCAGCAATTGTCGCTCCTAAAACCTGTTAGGTTCTTAGTGCGTCCGTGCTTGCATTTAAAAACCGCACGTGTGTGCCTGTCGGTGGCAGCGTACAGGTGCACTTGTGTGCGTTTTTACCAAACTATTATATAACGCACAAGTGTAGTGTATAATACACGTCAGTCAGCAGTGGCTGATAGTGTCAGAGTTCTCGTCATTAATTTTTGCTCCTAAAACCTGTGTTAGGTTCTTAGTGCGTCCGTGCTTGCATTTAAAAACCGCACGTGTGTGCCTGTCGGTGGCAGCGTACAGGTGCACTTGTGTGCGTTTTTACCAAACTATTATATAACGCACAAGTGTAGTGTATAATACACGTCAGTCAGCAGTGGCTGATAGTGTCAGAGTTCTCGTCATTAATTTTTGCTCCTAAAACCTGTGTTAGGTTCTTAGTGCGTCCGTGCTTGCATTTAAAAACCGCACGTGTGTGCCTGTCGGTGGCAGCGTACAGGTGCACTTGTGTGCGTTTTTACCAAACTATTATATAACGCACAAGTGTAGTGTATAATACACGTCAGTCAGCAGTGGCTGATAGTGTCAGAGTTCTCGTCATTAATTTTTGCTCCTAAAACCTGTGTTAGGTTCTTAGTGCGTCCGTGCTTGCATTTAAAAACCGCACGTGTGTGCCTGTCGGTGGCAGCGTACAGGTGCACTTGTGTGCGTTTTTACCAAACTATTATATAACGCACAAGTGTAGTGTATAATACACGTCAGTCAGCAGTGGCTGATAGTGTCAGAGTTCTCGTCATTAATTTTTGCTCCTAAAACCTGTTAGGTTCTTAGTGCGTCCGTGCTTGCATTTAAAAACCGCACGTGTGTGCCTGTCGGTGGCAGCGTACAGGTGCACAATTTGCACAAACTTTGATATAACGCCCAAGTCTAGTGAATACACGTCAGCACAGCATTGCAAAATGCGCAAGGGCGTTGGCAAGGAACAAGGAAGTGGACGTGATGGTGGTGCAGGCAGAGGCCGAGGTCGTGGGCAAGCTCTAATTTTGCCACAACAAAGGGCCACATCTAGTCGCTCGCACGTCCTGTCCCAAATTCTTGGGGACCGCAGCAGTACACCGCTCTTGAACCAAGACCAGTGTCAACAGGTTGTTAGTTGGATAGCGGATAATGCTTCCAGTCAGATTGGCACCACCACAAACACTCTGTCTTCCACACGGTCAAGTGTCAGTAGCCGTGATACTGCACCGCACATTTCAGAACCTGATCCTCCTTCCTACCACAAGGCTGAGTACACGTCCTCGGACATTAATGATCCCACACTTGGACACTCGGAAGAGCTGTTCACGTTTCCATTCGCACATTCTGGCCTCTCGCCAGCTCATGTTGAAGTGGGTCATGAGGAGATCGTATGTACAGATGGCCAAATATTTGAGCAGCCACGTTCTCACGAAGTTGGCAACGTGTCTCAACAAGGGGTGGACGATGATGAGACACAATTGTCAGGAAGTCAGGAGGAGGAGCAGGGTGCGGAAGAGGAAGACGACGTGGTGGATGATCCAGTAACTGACCCAACCTGGCAGGAGGATATGCAGAGCGAGGACAGCAGTGCACAGGGGGAGGGAGGCGTAGCATCCCAACAGGCAGTAAGAAGCAGGGTGGTGGCTCCAGGCAGAAGTCAGGCAACCGTTCCCCGGAACAACAACACGACACAAGGTGCCTGTACAAATGTTAGGTCTTCCCGAGTCTGGCAGTTTTTTAAGTTGGATCCAGATGATTCTAAAAAGGCCATTTGCAACACCTGCCGTGCCAGCATCAGCAGGGGTACCAAAACTAGCAGCCTGACCACCACCAGCATGATCAGGCACATGTCAGCCAAGCACCCGACTTTGTGGGAAGTACAACAGAGTCGAGGAGCAGTGCTTGCTAATGTCACTGCTACGTCTTCGCTGGTTGTGCATGCGAGCCAATCCCCTGTCCATGCTGCCTGCGAACAAGCCTCCTCCGGTCCTGCACCTGCAGTTGCCTACTCAGAAATAACACCATCATCAAGCACGTCCTTGTCCCAGCGCAGCGTTCAGTTATCCATTCAGCAAACCTTTGAACGCAGGCGCAAATACACTGCCAACACCCCACATGCCACAGTTCTAAATGCTAACATTTCGCGACTGCTTGCGCTGGAAATGTTGCCTTTTAGGCTGGTGGAGACAGAAGCATTCCGCGACCTGATGGCGGCAGCTGTCCCACGTTACTCGGTCCCCAGCCGCCACTATTTCTCCCGGTGTGCCGTCCCCGCGTTGCATAACCACGTGTCACAAAACATCACACGTGCCCTGAACAACGCTGTTTCACCCAAAGTCCACCTAACCACAGACACGTGGACAAGTGCTTGTGGGCAAGGCCGCTACATCTCGTTGACGGCACACTGGGTTAATATTGTGGAAGCTGGGACCCAGTCTGAGCGAGGGACGGAACACGTCCTTCCCACACCAAGGTTTGCAGGCCCTACCTCAGTCAGTGTTTCACCCACACTCTACAGCTCCGGAATGTCATGCTCTTCAGCCTCCTCCTGCTCCTGCGCATCCTCATCCACTGTACCCTCCACACCAGTCCCAAGCTGGAAGCACTGCAGCACTGCCTCGGCGAAGCGGCAACAGGCTGTGCTGAAGCTAATCTGCATAGGTGACAAACCCCACAATGCAGAAGAGCTGTGGACAGCTCTGAAACAACAGGCAGATCACTGGCTCACACCTCTGAACCTAAAGCCAGGAAAGGTCGTGTGTGACAATGGCCGGAACCTGGTGGCGGCTTTGAGGCGAGGCCAGCTGACACATGTTCCATGCGTGGCCCATGTGCTCAACCTCGTGGTTCAGCGGTTTCTAAAGTCATACCCAGAGCTGTCTGATCTGCTGGTAAAAGTTCGCCGCCTGTCTGCACATTTTCGAAAGTCACCTACTGCTTCAGCCGGCCTTGCCGGCTTTCAGCGCAGTTTGCATCTTCCGGCTCACAGACTGGTGTGTGATGTCCCCACGCGTTGGAATTCAACTCTGCACATGTTGGTCAGGATATGTGAGCAGAAGAGGGCAGTTGTTGAGTACCTGCATCACCTAAGCCGTCGGGAAATGGGTCAAACTCCACACATAACACCTGAGGAGTGGAGATGGATGTCCGACCTATGTACCATCCTCCAAAACTTTGAGGACTCCACCAAGATGGTGAGTGGTGATGACGCCATTATTAGCGTCACCATACCGCTACTCTGCCTTCTAAAACGGTCTCTGCTCAAAACCAAACATGATGCATTGCAGGCGGAGCGCGATGAGTTGCAGCAAGAAACAGTAGTGGGTGTGGGTGATAACACACAGCCCAGCCTCGTCTCATCACAACGTGCAGTGGAGGACTATGACGAGGAGGAGGATGAAGACATGGAGCAAATCTCCGGCCAAATTGAGGATATGACATGCACACCAGTCATATCCTCGGTTCAGCGTGGCTGGCCAGAGGACAGGGTAGATGAGGAGGAGGAGGAGGAGGAGGAGGAGGACAGCATGTTCAGTCAACGTGTTGGTCAGGCTACTGAAGTCCTGGCTGTTAAGAGTCTGGCGCACATGGCTGACTTTATGGTAAGCTGCCTGTCTCGTGACCCTCGCGTTAAGAACATCTTGGCCGACAATCATTACTGGTTGGTAACACTGTTAGACCCACGCTACAAGGAGAACTTTATGTCTCTTATTCCCGAGGCGGAGAGGTCAACCAAAATGCAGCAGTTCCGGAAGGCCATAGTCACGGAAGTAGGCAAAGCATTCCCCTCACAAAACGCTAGCGGCATAGGTCAGGAATCAGTGGACAACCAAGGCGTACAGCCGAGAGAGGCACAAGTCCAATCCGCCAGAGGTAGGGGAACAGTCTTTAAGATGTGGGACAGTTTTCTCAGCCCCTCACGTACCACAGCCCCTGAGGTGCGGGGTAGTGCCACAAGAAATCCTAAGTTTGCCCAGATGCTCAAGGAGTACCTTGCAGATCGAACAACTGTACTCCGACATTCCTCTGTGCCTTACAATTATTGGGTATCCAAGGTGGACACGTGGCATGAATTGGCTCTCTACGCCTTGGAAGTCCTGGCCTGCCCTGCCGCTAGCGTTTTGTCAGAGCGTGTTTTTAGTGCCGCAGGTGGAATCATTACAGATAAACGCACCCGCCTGTCAACTGAAAATGCTGACAGGCTGACTCTGATCAAGATGAACAAGGGTTGGATTGGGCCAGACTTCACCACACCACCAGCAAATGAGAGCGGAATTTAAAGTTTGTAACGGGAATTTGCCATGTACCTCCAGTCACCCATGGGTACACACTTCTGGACTTTGGATAATCGCTGGACTGCTCCTCCTTCTCCTCATGCGCCACCATGATGACCGTTACAAGAGTTAGGCCTTTGTTTCAGGTATACCCCCAGTGGTAAATTTTTTCGCCCATTCTTTGCAGAATGGACATTACAACGACAGGAGACCCGCTCCTTTGCAATGGGAACAATGTTTTGAGGCCCTCATGCACGTCTCTATGCAGGGACAACGTGGAGCCTCCCAATTTTTGGCTGCCCTGCCAAAGGGCTATACTATAATACACCCACTTCCTGACAATGGACACTTAATGTTTTGAGGCCCTCATGCACGTCTCTATCCAGGGACAACGTGGAGCCTCCCAATTTTTGGCTGCCCTGCCAAAGGGCTATACTACAAAAGACCCACTTCCTGACAATGGACACTTAATGTTTTGAGGCCCTCATGCACGTCTCTATCCAGGGACAACGTGGAGCCTCCCAATTTTTGGCTGCCCTGCCTAAGGGCTATACTATAATACACCCACTTCCTGACAATGGACACTTAATGTTTTGAGGCCCTCATGTACGTCTCTATCCAGGGACAACGTGGAGCCTCCCAATTTTTGGCTGCCCTGCCAAAGGGCTATACTACAAAAGACCCACTTCCTGACAATGGACACTTAATGTTTTGAGGCCCTCATGCACGTCTCTATCCAGGGACAACGTGGAGCCTCCCAATTTTTGGCTGCCCTGCCTAAGGGCTATACTATAATACACCCACTTCCTGACAATGGACACTTAATGTTTTGAGGCCCTCATGCACGTCTCTATCCAGGGACAACGTGGAGCCTCCCAATTTTTGGCTGCCCTGCCAAAGGGCTATACTATAATACACCCACTTCCTGACAATGGACACTTAATGTTTTGAGGCCCTCATGCACGTCTCTATCCAGGGACAACGTGGAGCCTCCCAATTTTTGGCTGCCCTGCCAAAGGGCTATACTACAAAAGACCCACTTCCTTCCAATGGGCACTTCAGGTTTACAGGCCCTCATGCACGTCTCTATCCAGGGACAACGTGGAGCCTCCCAATTTTTGGCTGCCCTGCCTAAGGGCTATACTATAATACACCCACTTCCTGACAATGGACACTTAATGTTTTGAGGCCCTCATGCATGTCTCTATCCAGGGACAACGTGGAGCCTCCCAATTTTTGGCTGCCCTGCCAAAGGGCTATACTACAAAAGACCCACTTCCTTCCAATGGGCACTTCAGGTTTACAGGCCCTCATGCACGTCTCTATCCAGGGACAACGTGGAGCCTCCCAATTTTTGGCTGCCCTGCCAAAGGGCTATACTACAAAAGACCCACTTCCTTCCAATGGGCACTTCAGGTTTACAGGCCCTCATGCACGTCTCTATCCAGGGACAACGTGGAGCCTCCCAATTTTTGGCTGCCCTGCCTAAGGGCTATACTATAATACACCCACTTCCTGACACTGGACACTTAATGTTTTGAGGCCCTCATGCACGTCTCTATCCAGGGACAACGTGGAGCCTCCCAATTTTTGGCTGCCCTGCCTAAGGGCTATACTACAATAGACCCACTTCCTTACAATGGGCACTTCAGGTTTACAGGCCATCATGCACGTCTGTATGCAGGGGCATTGGTGAACCTCACAATTTTGGACTGCCCTGGCAAAGGAAAATACTACAAAGACTCAGTTCCTCAAAATGGGCACATTAGACTCAGAGGCCTTTATGTACGTCTCTTCTCAGGGACATCGGAGTGCCACACAATGTTTTACGTAAAATCTTTCATGTATTGATCTCAAAAAGTAACATACATTAGCTCTATCTCACTATTGGGTATGTGCCCTTAACATTTCCGCTATGAAAAATCATTTTGGTGTCATTTTGGAAGGTTTTCTGGTGAGTCCGTAAAAATGGCGTAAAACGCGGACAAAATTATTCACAGCTGTGACTTTTGAGTGATAAATGCTTCAAGGGGTCTTCCCCATGCTGTTGCCATGTCATTTGAGCACTCATCGGAGACTTTTGTGCCATTTTTAGGGTTTCTACATGCTGCCGGTGGTCATTTCACAAAAATACTCGGGTCTCCCATAGGATAACATTGGGCTCGGTGCTCGGGCCGAGTACACGAGTATCTTGGGAGGCTCGGCCCGAGCTTCGAGCACCCGAGCTTTTTAGTACTCGCTCATCACTACTAATAAACCTAAAAAATAAAAATAAATTGAATAAAAATCATGAATGTTGTGTTATAACAGGAAATTCGGTGTAAGAATGAATATCCGGGATGAGAGTTCAGCGAATGAGTTATAGAAATTGTTACAAAAAGGAGTGTGTACGGTTTATGCGTAAATTTTCAGAATGCGTACATGAAAATTATATGTATGTGAGAATGTCCCCCATGCTTTGTAAAAAGTTATTTATGAAAATGTAAATAAAATATATAAAAATGCCTAATTATTTATAATTTATGAGAAAGATATATATGTATGGAAGAATGTTATAAGGTGTCCAAGAACCATAAAGAAAAAGGGTGCATATATAATGTTAGAGGTCTAGAGTTCCACCAGGCTATATCACCCCTAAAGAAATAGAAAGAAGACCTTACTACCTGTGTACCCCAAAAAAAGCTATATTTCTTAGCCAGGATTATGGTGGAGATATGCACAAGTGAAATAAGAATATAAAGTAATACAATAAGATTATAAAACCAATATGTGTGCATTCATGCACCACCCGGTACGCTACCCTTGCCAAATTGCTCACTCTAGATCCCCACACGATCCATGAAGCCGTTCCCCCGGTCACACCGCCTGCTGCCGGTTCCCACTCATCCCTGGGGGAGTTAGGCGAGTGGTATCGAGAGCTACATGTCGGCACTGATGATACCCCCATACACCACAAGGAAGGGGTATACCGGGTGGTACAGGAGTATGAGCGGGTTTTTAGCAAGCACCCTCTAGATTTTGGGCAGATTAAAGGGGTTCAACACCACATCCCTACCGGTACACACTCCCCTATTAAAGAGAGATACAGGCCTATTCCCCCTGCGCACTACCAATGCTCCAAAGACATGTTGAGGAACATGAAGGAGGCAGGGGTTATTAGGGACAGCTGTAGTCCCTGGGCCGCTCCGTTGGTGCTGGTTAAGAAGAAGGAGGGCACCATGCGGATGTGTGTGGATTACCGGAAGATTAACCAGATAACGCATAAGGATGCTTACCCTCTGCCCCGCATCAAAGAGTCCCTGGCCTCGCTGAGAACCGCTAACTACTTCTCCACCCTTGACCTCACCAGCGGGTACTGGCAGGTGGCCGTGGCACCGGAAGACCGAGAGAAGACTGCCTATGGGACCGTTTTGCTGTACTTGGATGATGTGATTGTGTACTCACAGACGTATGAAGCCCACCTGGAGCACCTAGCCGAGGTGTTCGCGTCCCTTGCCAAGTATGGGATGAAGTTGAAGCCCTCAAAGTGTCATCTGCTGAAACCCAGAGTGCAGTACCTAGGACATGTGGTTGGTGCGGAAGGTGTCGCCCCCAACCCCGAGAAGATCACCGCCATCCAAGACTGGCCGAGACCGACCACAGTGAGGGAAGTGAGGCAGTTTCTGGGCCTGGTGGGATATTACCGTCGCTTCATTAAGGGGTACACAAAGATGGCTGCCCCCATGCAAGACCTCCTCGTAGGACAGACCAAGGGTGGTAGATCCCTAGTAGCCCCATTGGTGTGGGAAGAAAAGCATGAGGAATCCTTCCGCCAGCTGAGAACAGCCCTGACCGGAGAGGAAATCCTAGCGTACCCTGACTACAGCCGCCCATTCATCCTCTACACCGACGCCAGCAATGTGGGCTTGGGGGCTGTTCTATCCCAGGTCCAAGACAGAAGGGAAAAGGTAATAGCTTATGCTAGCCGAAAACTCCGACCGACTGAGAGGAACCCTGAGAACTACATCTCCTTCAAGCTTGAGCTCTTGGCACTGGTGTGGGCTATCACCGAGCGGTTCCGCCATTACCTGGCAGCAGCCAAGTTCACCACGTACACAGACAATAACCTGCTGACCCATCTAGATACGGCCAAGCTGGGCGCGTTGGAGCAGCGGTGGGTGACCAGGTTAGCCAACTACGATTTCACCATCAAGTACCGGGCCGGCCGTACCAACGTCAATGCCAATGCACTCTCCCGGATGCCCCACCTGTCGGAAGAGGGGCCAGAGGATGATGACCTCGAAGAGATCGAGTTGCCTGCATTTCACCGGCCATTCACTGAGAAGGTGCACGTCTACCAACAACGGGTGAACCTGGATCCGCTGCCCCGACAGGACTGGCAGGAAGCTCAGGACCAGGCACCTGCTGTCCGCCTGGTCAAGACTCTAGTGGAACAGGGTTCTGCTGGGATAGACCCTGCTGCCCCTGCCGAAGCCCAACGTCTGTGGCAAGAACGGACCCGGCTATACCTACACCAGGGGAAGTTGTATCGCGAGCTGATTAATCCAAAGACTCACGAGAAGATCCGCCAGCTGGTGATTCCCCAGGCTAACGTGCCCACCGTCCTGCAAGCATACCATGATGGTGCAGTGCACTTCGGGTGGAAGAAGCTAGAGATGTTGTTAAGAGAGCGGTTCTATTGGAGTGGAATGCGGGAATCTGTGGAGGCCTGGTGCCGAGAATGTGGCCCTTGCGCATTGAGAAGGAAGGACGAGGCCAGCCAGAAGGCACCCCTACACCCGATCATTACACACCAACCGCTGGAGCTGGTTGCCCTTAACCATGTAAAGCTCACCCCCAGCCGAAGTGGGTACACCTACGCTCTGACCATCGTAGACCACTACTCGAGGTTCCTGGTGGTTGTCCCAGTTAAGGACTTAACCGGCCGCACCGCTGCTAAGGCTTTCCAGGCTTATTTCTGTTGACCGCATTGGTACCCGGAGAGGGTGCTTACCGACCAGGGTCCGGCCTTTGAAGCAGAGGTATTCCAGGAATTCTGCCAGTTGTACGGCTGCAAGAAAATCCGGACCACGCCTTACCACGCCCAAACCAATGGCATTTGTGAAAAGATGAACCACTTGGTCCTGGGCCTCCTCAAGACGTTACCACTGGAAGAGCGGAACCTGTGGCTGGAGAAGCTACCTGACCTGGTCGATATGTACAACAACATCCCTTCCAGCTCTACGAAATGCACTCCAGCATACCTGATGAGAGCTCGTCCCGGCCGGCTACCAGTGGATCTGGAAATGGGCTTGGAAGCTTCAGAAGCACTCCTGTCGACAGCTGAATGGGACACTCGGCGGAGGACACAGTACCGACAGGTCCAGGAGTATGTTGAAAAGAACTTGTGCCGGAGTCGGGGACAACAGGAGCAGTGCTTCAACAAGAAGGCGCCTGCCGGTTCCTTCCAACCTGGGGATGTAGTGCTGAAGCGGAAAAGAAGGGCCCACAAGCTGGATGATCAATGGGAAAAAACCCCGTATGTAGTCCAGCCCACAGGATGGGAGAATGGGAAGGCCTACCAGATCAGCCGTGACCAGGGGGGGACTTTGGCCACGGTTTCCCGAGACCACCTGAAGAAGTGCCCACCAGCATTGAGAGTAGCGGATGAGGCTCCAGTTCCCAGTCCAGTGGAGAAGGAAAATGAGGTAATCCACACCATGATGGGTGATTTTCCAGCACGCCCGAAAAAGACGCCATACATTATGTCAGTGCCATCACTGACAAACCTGGATTGACCATGAAATACATCAATCCCCTTAAAGGTGAGTTAAAACAAGTTTTAACTAAATTGCCTTAATATTGTCATGCATTAGAATGACTGTCTTAGGTAATGATAAATATTTTCTACAGGAAGAGGAGTGTTTGCTGAAACTGAAATCGAAAAAGGGAGTTTTGTTGCAGAATATCGAGGTGAGCTCACGTATGCACTTACGATGGTAGACAACTACTCGAGATTTATGGTTGTGGTACAAGTCAAAGATCTAATGGCCCATACTGCAGCGAAGGTCTTCCAAGCACACTTATGCAGACCTCATGGCTACTCAGAGAGAGTCCTCACAGATCAAGGCACTGCCTTTGAAGCGGAAATCTTCAAGGACTTCTGCAGCTTTTACCGATGCAGGAAGATGCGTATTACACCCTACCATGCTCAAACCAATGGTTATCAACCTGCTCAGGACTTTACCCCATATTCCAGATGTGGCCTTACAAGTGATTTATAGAGGGGTAACAATACGTTGGGATCATCGGATCTAATCTCCCTTTTTATACACCCTAAAATCTTGTTTGCGTTAGAATAAACAATAACATCATAAAGGTATAGCAGTACCGTTTCAAAGTTTCGGTGTCCCAAGCAGCATTCCATCAGCCTCTTGAAGGTTCCTGGCAAATTGCACAGCTCGAAGGGCATGCTTTTGAACTCGCAGAGACCCATCGGGGTGGCAAAGGCGGTCTTCTCCCGGTCTGCCTCAGCAACGGACACTTGCCAATAGTGACTAGTGAGATCAAGGGTAGAAAAATAATTTGCAGTTGTCAATGCAGCTAGCTATTCCTCAATACAGGGGAGTGGTGCTGTCCTTCTTCTTTAACAGGACCAACGGAGCTGCCCAGAGGCTACAACTGTCACGGATAACCCCAGCCTCCTTCATGTTGCTCAACATGTCCTTGGTACACTGGTAATGTGCAGGTAGATTTGGCTTATATCTCTCTTTGATGGGTGGGTGTGCACTTGTGGGGATGTAGTGTTTGACCCCTTTTATTTTTCAAAAGTCTAGCGGATGTTTGCTGAAGACTTGCTCGTATTCTTGCACTAGCCTGTAGACCCCCTTCTTGTGATGTGAAGGTGTGGAGTCAGTGCCTACGTGTAATTCCTTACACCACTCCTCTGGCTGACTTGGTGAGCTGTCACTGAATGGGTGGGCTGAAGCAATGGTGGATGCTGCTGTTTGGATAGCATGTGTATCTACTGAGAACAGCTTATCAATGGTGGCAAATCGGAGCAGCTTAATCTTTTGCTCTCCGCAGTTCAACACTCTCATGGGCACTCTTCCCTTCCATATTAATGAATAAAACTATGATGTAAATAGCATATAAATACCCCACAAATGCAGATAAAAGTAGGTTATGGGAAAAGGGGGAAGAGAGAAACAGGAAAATAGTGGAATAAAGTATACCTTCCAGGTGGGAGAGGAAATGGCAGCACAGCCAGTGGAGGTGAAGCAAGGGGAGCCTGCAACTAAAGAGTTGAGAGCGTTATCACATGGTGACTGAGCCTGATTGTAACGGGAGCATAGAGGTGCCGATCCTGTCTTACCTGCGTTGGTGTAGAAGTGGGTGTCCTGTGGTGGAGTCAGCTATGTGCAGTGGTGGCCGTGGGTTCTTTTATGTGCGACCGTAGTAATAGCTGCGCCCACTTCCTGTATGGGAGTGGAATGCAGTGAGGGTAATGGAAGGCACGCCTGCGCATTTGTGTTTAACGTCGCGCATGTGCAGAACGGAGAAAAGGCTGCGCTCACTTCCTAATGAAAGGGAGTGAGACGCATCTGGGAAGGGAAGGGAAAAGATTAGGGTTTGGGGATGATGAAAGGGCTTTCTACGGGCAAGGATGGCAAAGGGTGGCAGTGACGGAAAGTCAGGCAGCCTGTCCTGTACTGTCCTGTCCGTCCGTCTTTTTGTATCATGAATTGGAAAGACTGCAAGGGGGAGGGGAGGTGCTTGTGTCCAAAAGGAGGAGTTATTCAGATTCATTGCAGTGGGCGGCGGCTGCAAAAAGCACCATTCTTCTTGTTTTTGCTCTGCAAAACAGCCTTTTCAAGGGTTGGCTTGGGTGACAAAATGTCTTCTGTAGGCGTGGGTTTGTCTCCCTCTCCCTAAGATGTGTCCGGTATAGGCCAGGGTGCCACTCAAGGCCGTAACCAATTCGGGTTATAGCTTCTCGGCCTTTTGGCTAAGATCAAGTGTAGTTTCGGAGGACGCTACCTTGGTCGGTACTGGAAGGTGCCTGGGATTGCACGTCTGCCGGCCTTGAGGAAGTGTGTGCGCCTTCTGGTGACACATAGCCCTCTTGTGCCTGGACGGTTCCCAGGCAACGGGAGGCGATCACCTTTGTTATTTTGAAGTCCTACTGATAAACAGAAAAAAAAAAAAATTAAATCTGTTCTTATCAGTTTAATATCTGATACGTCCCCTCTCTGGGGACCATATATTAAATGGATTTTTAGAACAAGGAGATGGAAAAAATCTTGCTCTGTCCACTCCACGCATTGACCTGGTATTGCAGTACCTCCAGGACCGGTGCACCCCTTCTTAACCCAGTTTCCAAAAGCAGAACTCAATTCACCTGATTCAAATGAGCCCCATTAGTGAATTGAAAGAAAGCAAAAACTTTATATGCACCTCAATTTGGCCAATTCACTTTTCACACTTTCACCCTTTTTTTTATCTTTCACACCTTTTACTTGCTTTATTGATGCAAAAAGCTGTGCCAAATAGCAAACTCATCTCCACTCAACTTGACCAACTCTGCTATGTCCCGTGCAGTATCTTATTCTCAGTCTTATCTAGATCATTTGCAATTGAATAGAATAGATCCCTTTTGGCTGCTTATGACTGTGTAAAATATGTAGTTTTACTGGGCTGGGATGAGAGAATCCATTGAAGCATGGTGTAGGGATTGTGGTTCCTGTGTGCTAAGAAGAGAGGCTGGCACCAGCCAGAAAGCCCCATTGCAGCCAATAATCACTTAATAACTTTTTCAACTTGTCATCATATGGGAGGCCTTCCATTCCTTGTAGTAGTCTAGTTGCCCACCTTTGAACTGACTCTAACTTCTGAATGTCCTTTTTAAAATGTGGAGCCCAAAACTGGTTCCCATATTCCAGATGTAGCCTTACAAGTGATTTATAGAGGTGTAACAATACGTTGGGATCACGGGATCTAATCTCCCTTTTTATACACCCTAAAATCTTGTCCCAAGCAGCATTCCATCAGCCTCTGGAAGGTTCCTGGCGCATTGCACAGCTCGAAGGGCATGCTTTTGAACTCGCAGAGACCCATAGGGGTGGCGAAGGCGGTCTTCTCCCGGTCTGCCTCAGCAACGGACACTTGCCAATAGTGACTAGTGAGATCAAGGGTAGAAAAATAATTTGCAGTTCTCAATGCAGCTAGCGATTCCTCAATACGGGGAGTGGTGCCGTCCTTCTTTTTTAACAGGATCAACAGAGCTGCCCAAAGGCTACAACTGTCACGGATAACCCCAGCCGCCTTCATGTTGCTCAACATGTCCTTGGTACACTGGCAATGTGAAGGTGGTATTGGCTTATAGCTCTCTTTG
This sequence comes from Anomaloglossus baeobatrachus, assembly GCF_048569485.1. Classification (NCBI taxonomy): domain Eukaryota; kingdom Metazoa; phylum Chordata; class Amphibia; order Anura; family Aromobatidae; genus Anomaloglossus; species Anomaloglossus baeobatrachus. The sequence goes on along the minus strand of NW_027443298.1, from coordinate 192,706 downwards.
ATGGGTGGGTGTGCGCCTGTGGGGATGTGGTGTTGGACCCCTTTTATTCCCCCAAAATCTAGCGGGCTTCCCACCGGTAACCCGCTCCCCAGCTTGGATGGATGCTGAGGGAGCCCCTTTTGCCCGCAGGCTCTGGCCCTGGGAACTGTAGCCTTGGCGGTGACTGTGCTTCCCTCTACGGTGTGAGCTGTTGCCTTCAATCGGGTCTTGACTGCTGGGAAACCCTGGAGGTTCCTGTCGCTAACGGATTTGACCGGTTTTACGGCGACTCCTAGCCTGGTCGGGGTCCGTAGGCCCTGCCGGATGGTGCTGGCTTCTCTTCACTCCCAGATCTGGTACCGGCGGGCCACCGCCCATCCCCGGTCCGTACGGTTCACTCCAATCAGCCTCTCCTGCAGAAGGTCACCACCGTCTGCCAACCTTGCTGAGTGCCCGGGCCACATACCCGGACACGGTCAGTCTCCTCTCCTCTTCACTTCTCTAACTCCAAAACTGATCTCTAATCTGACTCCTTTTCCCGCCTCCAGGACTGTGAACTCCTCGGTGGGTGGGATCAACCGCCTGGCCCACCCCCTGGTGTGGACATCAGCCCCTGGAGGAAGGCAACTAGGATTTGTGTTTAGCTTCGGTGTGCCTAGCCGGAGTGTAGAGTGTGTTGGTGTAGTACCTGTGACGACCTGGCTTGTCCAGGGCGCCACATTCCCCTATAGTAAAATGCAGACCGTCCGCGGGCTGCCCGTCCATCACCGGTTTTATTTTCACAACTGAAAAAGAATAAAACGGTAAAACATGTAAAAGCATCATAAACATTTTACAACGGTACAGCTTCCGCTCTTCTCCCACCCAAACAACCTGGCCCTGATGCTGCCCCTAAGAAGCGGGCAGCACCCCTTGACCCCAGTCCAGCACCAAGTTGCCCGAGCGGGTTCTGTCTCTTTCAGGGGGCCCACGTCCAAGGGGACCCCTGAACCCCCGGAGGATCGCCACCGGTTACGGTAGTGGCGGGCCTAGGCCATCCCTTTCCTCCAGGCCCATCCTCCCAAATCAGCCTCTCCGGAGGCGGTAACGGTGTCAAGCCAACAAACATTTTTATTTACATTGCACTAAGTTTGTGGTTGCCCTGCAAGTTCTCGGGCTTGTCCGTAAGCAGTTCCTTACGCAATGGTTGCACAGTCCCTACGGGGACAACAGTTGCCGGCAACGGCCGGTTTAATCACGGTTCAATCAGGTAAACTTCTTTGGTTGATCATCTTTACTTATCATTTAAAACTTTCAAACTGGTACACTCAACACATAAAGCCCCCCCCTTTTAAAGAGTAGTTTCCCTGTACCTAAGTGGGGGTCTACCTAGGTTGGGGCGAGTGGACCTTCGGGGTCCGGTGTCAGTGGTGACAGGCAGTGGGGCAGAGGGAACAGTCAGTTCCTCCTCCCTGCTATCATGTGGGGCAGGCGGAGGCGTAGGGGAGCTGGGTACAGGTACATCCCTGGGCACTGGCTCGCGGTTAACCGTTTCCATCATTTCTTCATCCACGGGTTGTGGGAACAGTATCACTGGAAGGATCACCGCACCGTTCTGTGTAGGCCAGTCTGCTGGAAAATCACCCATCATGGTGTGGATTACCTCATTTTCCTTCTCCACTGGACTGGGAACTGGAGCCTCATCCGCTACTCTCAATGCTGGTGGGCACTTCTTCAGGTGGTCTCGGGAAACCGTGGCCAAAGTCCCCCCCTGGTCACGGCTGATCTGGTAGGCCTTCCCATTCTCCCATCCTGTGGGCTGGACTACATACGGGGTTTTTTCCCATTGATCATCCAGCTTGTGGGCCCTTCTTTTCCGCTTCAGCACTACATCCCCAGGTTGGAAGGAACCGGCAGGCGCCTTCTTGTTGAAGCACTGCTCCTGTTGTCCCCGACTCCGGCACAAGTTCTTTTCAACATACTCCTGGACCTGTCGGTACTGTGTCCTCCGCCGAGTGTCCCATTCAGCTGTCGACAGGAGTGCTTCTGAAGCTTCCAAGCCCATTTCCAGATCCACTGGTAGCCGGCCGGGACGAGCTCTCATCAGGTATGCTGGAGTGCATTTCGTAGAGCTGGAAGGGATGTTGTTGTACATATCGACCAGGTCAGGTAGCTTCTCCAGCCACAGGTTCCGCTCTTCCAGTGGTAACGTCTTGAGGAGGCCCAGGACCAAGTGGTTCATCTTTTCACAAATGCCATTGGTTTGGGCGTGGTAAGGCGTGGTCCGGATTTTCTTGCAGCCGTACAACTGGCAGAATTCCTGGAATACCTCTGCTTCAAAGGCCGGACCCTGGTCGGTAAGCACCCTCTCCGGGTACCAATGCGGTCAACAGAAATAAGCCTGGAAAGCCTTAGCAGCGGTGCGGCCGGTTAAGTCCTTAACTGGGATAACCACCAGGAACCTCGAGTAGTGGTCTACGATGGTCAGAGCGTAGGTGTACCCACTTCGGCTGGGGGTGAGCTTTACATGGTCAAGGGCAACCAGCTCCAGCGGTTGGTGTGTAATGATCGGGTGTAGGGGTGCCTTCTGGCTGGCCTCGTCCTTCCTTCTCAATGCGCAAGGGCCACATTCTCGGCACCAGGCCTCCACAGATTCCCGCATTCCACTCCAATAGAACCGCTCTCTTAACAACATCTCTAGCTTCTTCCACCCGAAGTGCACTGCACCATCATGGTATGCTTGCAGGACGGTGGGCACGTTAGCCTGGGGAATCACCAGCTGGCGGATCTTCTCGTGAGTCTTTGGATTAATCAGCTCGCGATACAACTTCCCCTGGTGTAGGTATAGCCGGGTCCGTTCTTGCCACAGACGTTGGGCTTCGGCAGGGGCAGCAGGGTCTATCCCAGCAGAACCCTGTTCCACTAGAGTCTTGACCCGGCGGACAGCAGGTGCCTGGTCCTGAGCTTCCTGCCAGTCCTGTCGGGGCAGCGGATCCAGGTTCACCCGTTGTTGGTAGACGTGCACCTTCTCAGTGAATGGCCGGTGAAATGCAGGCAACTCGATCTCTTCGAGGTCATCATCCTCTGGCCCCTCTTCCGACAGGTGGGGCATCCGGGAGAGTGCATTGGCATTGACGTTGGTACGGCCGGCCCGGTACTTGATGGTGAAATCGTAGTTGGCTAACCTGGTCACCCACCGCTGCTCCAACGCGCCCAGCTTGGCCGTATCTAGATGGGTCAGCAGGTTATTGTCTGTGTACGCGGTGAACTTGGCTGCTGCCAGGTAATGGCGGAACCGCTCGGTGATAGCCCACACCAGTGCCAAGAGCTCAAGCTTGAAGGAGATGTAGTTCTCAGGGTTCCTCTCAGTCGGTCGGAGTTTTCGGCTAGCATAAGCTATTACCTTTTCCCTTCTGTCTTGGACCTGGGATAGAACAGCCCCCAAGCCCACATTGCTGGCGTCGGTGTAGAGGATGAATGGGCGGCTGTAGTCAGGGTACGCTAGGATTTCCTCTCCGGTCAGGGCTGTTCTCAGCTGGCGGAAGGATTCCTCATGCTTTTCTTCCCACACCAATGGGGCTACTAGGGATCTACCACCATTGGTCTGTCCTACGAGGAGGTCTTGCATGGGGGCAGCCATCTTTGTGTACCCCTTAATGAAGCGACGGTAATATCCCACCAGGCCCAGAAACTGCCTCACTTCCCTCACTGTGGTCGGTCTCGGCCAGTCTTGGATGGCGGTGATCTTCTCGGGGTTGGGGGCGACACCTTCCGCACCAACCACATGTCCTAGGTACTGCACTCTGGGTTTCAGCAGATGACACTTTGAGGGCTTCAACTTCATCCCATACTTGGCAAGGGACGCGAACACCTCGGCTAGGTGCTCCAGGTGGGCTTCATACGTCTGTGAGTACACAATCACATCATCCAAGTACAGCAAAACGGTCCCATAGGCAGTCTTCTCTCGGTCTTCCGGTGCCACGGCCACCTGCCAGTACCCGCTGGTGAGGTCAAGGGTGGAGAAGTAGTTAGCGGTTCTCAGCGAGGCCAGGGACTCTTTGATGCGGGGCAGAGGGTAAGCATCCTTATGCGTTATCTGGTTAATCTTCCGGTAATCCACACACATCCGCATGGTGCCATCCTTCTTCTTAACCAGCACCAACGGAGCGGCCCAGGGACTACAGCTGTCCCTAATAACCCCTGCCTCCTTCATGTTCCTCAACATGTCTTTGGCGCATTGGTAGTGCGCAGGGGGAATAGGCCTGTATCTCTCTTTAATAGGGGAGTGTGTACCGGTAGGGATGTGGTGTTGAACCCCTTTAATCTGCCCAAAATCTAGAGGGTGCTTGCTAAAAACCCGCTCATACTCCTGTACCACCCGGTATACCCCTTCCTTGTGGTGTATGGGGGTATCATCAGTGCCGACATGTAGCTCTCGATACCACTCGCCTAACTCCCCCAGGGATGAGTGGGAACCGGCAGCAGGCGGTGTGACCGGGGGAACGGCTTCATGGATCGTGTGGGGATCTAGAGTGAGCAATTTGGCAAGGGTAGCGTACCGGGTGGTGCATGAATGCACACATATTGGTTTTATAATCTTATTGTATTACTTTATATTCTTATTTCACTTGTGCATATCTCCACCATAATCCTGGCTAAGAAATATAGCTTTTTTTGGGGTACACAGGTAGTAAGGTCTTCTTTCTATTTCTTTAGGGGTGATATAGCCTGGTGGAACTCTAGACCTCTAACATTATATATGCACCCTTTTTCTTTATGGTTCTTGGACACCTTATAACATTCTTCCATACATATATATCTTTCTCATAAATTATAAATAATTAGGCATTTTTATATATTTTATTTACATTTTCATAAATAACTTTTTACAAAGCATGGGGGACATTCTCACATACATATAATTTTCATGTACGCATTCTGAAAATTTACGCATAAACCGTACACACTCCTTTTTGTAACAATTTCTATAACTCATTCGCTGAACTCTCATCCCGGATATTCATTCTTACACCGAATTTCCTGTTATAACACAACATTCATGATTTTTATTCAATTTATTTTTATTTTTTAGGTTTATTAGTAGTGATGAGCGAGTACTAAAAAGCTCGGGTGCTCGAAGCTCGGGCCGAGCCTCCCAAGATACTCGTGTACTCGGCCCGAGCACCGAGCCCAATGTTATCCTATGGGAGACCCGAGTATTTTTGTGAAATGACCACCGGCAGCATGTAGAAACCCTAAAAATGGCACAAAAGTCTCCGAAGAGTGCTCAAATGACATGGCAACAGCATGGGGAAGACCCCTTGAAGCATTTATCACTCAAAAGTCACAGCTGTGAATAATTTTGTCCGCGTTTTACGCCATTTTTACGGACTCACCAGAAAACCTTCCAAAATGACACCAAAATGATTTTTCATAGCGGAAATGTTAAGGGCACATACCCAATAGTGAGATAGAGCTAATGTATGTTACTTTTTGAGATCAATACATGAAAGATTTTACGTAAAACATTGTGTGGCACTCCGATGTCCCTGAGAAGAGACGTACATAAAGGCCTCTGAGTCTAATGTGCCCATTTTGAGGAACTGAGTCTTTGTAGTATTTTCCTTTGCCAGGGCAGTCCAAAATTGTGAGGTTCACCAATGCCCCTGCATACAGACGTGCATGATGGCCTGTAAACCTGAAGTGCCCATTGTAAGGAAGTGGGTCTATTGTAGTATAGCCCTTAGGCAGGGCAGCCAAAAATTGGGAGGCTCCACGTTGTCCCTGGATAGAGACGTGCATGAGGGCCTCAAAACATTAAGTGTCCAGTGTCAGGAAGTGGGTGTATTATAGTATAGCCCTTAGGCAGGGCAGCCAAAAATTGGGAGGCTCCATGTTGTCCCTGGATAGAGACGTGCATGAGGGCCTGTAAACCTGAAGTGCCCATTGGAAGGAAGTGGGTCTTTTGTAGTATAGCCCTTTGGCAGGGCAGCCAAAAATTGGGAGGCTCCACGTTGTCCCTGGATAGAGACGTGCATGAGGGCCTGTAAACCTGAAGTGCCCATTGGAAGGAAGTGGGTCTTTTGTAGTATAGCCCTTTGGCAGGGCAGCCAAAAATTGGGAGGCTCCACGTTGTCCCTGGATAGAGACATGCATGAGGGCCTCAAAACATTAAGTGTCCATTGTCAGGAAGTGGGTGTATTATAGTATAGCCCTTAGGCAGGGCAGCCAAAAATTGGGAGGCTCCACGTTGTCCCTGGATAGAGACGTGCATGAGGGCCTGTAAACCTGAAGTGCCCATTGGAAGGAAGTGGGTCTTTTGTAGTATAGCCCTTTGGCAGGGCAGCCAAAAATTGGGAGGCTCCACGTTGTCCCTGGATAGAGACGTGCATGAGGGCCTCAAAACATTAAGTGTCCATTGTCAGGAAGTGGGTGTATTATAGTATAGCCCTTTGGCAGGGCAGCCAAAAATTGGGAGGCTCCACGTTGTCCCTGGATAGAGACGTGCATGAGGGCCTCAAAACATTAAGTGTCCATTGTCAGGAAGTGGGTGTATTATAGTATAGCCCTTAGGCAGGGCAGCCAAAAATTGGGAGGCTCCACGTTGTCCCTGGATAGAGACGTGCATGAGGGCCTCAAAACATTAAGTGTCCATTGTCAGGAAGTGGGTCTTTTGTAGTATAGCCCTTTGGCAGGGCAGCCAAAAATTGGGAGGCTCCACGTTGTCCCTGGATAGAGACGTGCATGAGGGCCTCAAAACATTAAGTGTCCATTGTCAGGAAGTGGGTGTATTATAGTATAGCCCTTAGGCAGGGCAGCCAAAAATTGGGAGGCTCCACGTTGTCCCTGGATAGAGACGTGCATGAGGGCCTCAAAACATTAAGTGTCCATTGTCAGGAAGTGGGTCTTTTGTAGTATAGCCCTTTGGCAGGGCAGCCAAAAATTGGGAAGCTCCACGTTGTCCCTGGATAGAGACGTGCATGAGGGCCTCAAAACATTAAGTGTCCATTGTCAGGAAGTGGGTGTATTATAGTATAGCCCTTTGGCAGGGCAGCCAAAAATTGGGAGGCTCCACATTGTCCCTGCATAGAGACGTGCATGAGGGCCTCAAAACATTGTTCCCATTGCAAAGGAGCGGGTCTCCTGTCGTTGTAATGTCCATTCTGCAAAGAATGGGCGAAAAAATTTACCACTGGGGGTATACCTGAAACAAAGGCCTAACTCTTGTAACGGTCATCATGGTGGCGCATGAGGAGAAGGAGGAGCAGTCCAGCGATTATCCAAAGTCCAGAAGTGTGTACCCATGGGTGACTGGAGGTACATGGCAAATTCCCGTTACAAACTTTAAATTCCGCTCTCATTTGCTGGTGGTGTGGTGAAGTCTGGCCCAATCCAACCCTTGTTCATCTTGATCAGAGTCAGCCTGTCAGCATTTTCAGTTGACAGGCGGGTGCGTTTATCTGTAATGATTCCACCTGCGGCACTAAAAACACGCTCTGACAAAACGCTAGCGGCAGGGCAGGCCAGGACTTCCAAGGCGTAGAGAGCCAATTCATGCCACGTGTCCACCTTGGATACCCAATAATTGTAAGGCACAGAGGAATGTCGGAGTACAGTTGTTCGATCTGCAAGGTACTCCTTGAGCATCTGGGCAAACTTAGGATTTCTTGTGGCACTACCCCGCACCTCAGGGGCTGTGGTACGTGAGGGGCTGAGAAAACTGTCCCACATCTTAAAGACTGTTCCCCTACCTCTGGCGGATTGGACTTGTGCCTCTCTCGGCTGTACGCCTTGGTTGTCCACTGATTCCTGACCTATGCCGCTAGCGTTTTGTGAGGGGAATGCTTTGCCTACTTCCGTGACTATGGCCTTCCGGAACTGCTGCATTTTGGTTGACCTCTCCGCCTCGGGAATAAGAGACATAAAGTTCTCCTTGTAGCGTGGGTCTAACAGTGTTACCAACCAGTAATGATTGTCGGCCAAGATGTTCTTAACGCGAGGGTCACGAGACAGGCAGCTTACCATAAAGTCAGCCATGTGCGCCAGACTCTTAACAGCCAGGACTTCAGTAGCCTGACCAACACGTTGACTGAACATGCTGTCCTCCTCCTCCTCCTCCTCATCTACCCTGTCCTCTGGCCAGCCACGCTGAACCGAGGATATGACTGGTGTGCATGTCATATCCTCAATTTGGCCGGAGATTTGCTCCATGTCTTCATCCTCCTCCTCGTCATAGTCCTCCACTGCACGTTGTGATGAGACGAGGCTGGGCTGTGTGTTATCACCCACACCCACTACTGTTTCTTGCTGCAACTCATCGCGCTCCGCCTGCAATGCATCATGTTTGGTTTTGAGCAGAGACCGTTTTAGAAGGCAGAGTAGCGGTATGGTGACGCTAATAATGGCGTCATCACCACTCACCATCTTGGTGGAGTCCTCAAAGTTTTGGAGGATGGTACATAGGTCGGACATCCATCTCCACTCCTCAGGTGTTATGTGTGGAGTTTGACCCATTTCCCGACGGCTTAGGTGATGCAGGTACTCAACAACTGCCCTTTTCTGCTCACATATCCTGACCAACATGTGCAGAGTTGAATTCCAACGCGTGGGGACATCACACACCAGTCTGTGAGCCGGAAGATGCAAACTGCACTGAAAGCCGGCAAGGCCGGCTGAAGCAGTAGGTGACTTTCGAAAATGTGCAGACAGGCGGCGAACTTTTACCAGCAGATCAGACAGCTCTGGGTATGACTTTAGAAACCGCTGAACCACGAGGTTGAGCACATGGGCCACGCATGGAACATGTGTCAGCTGGCCTCGCCTCAAAGCCGCCACCAGGTTCCGGCCATTGTCACACACGACCTTTCCTGGCTTTAGGTTCAGAGGTGTGAGCCAGTGATCTGCCTGCTGTTTCAGAGCTGTCCACAGCTCTTCTGCATTGTGGGGTTTGTCACCTATGCAGATTAGCTTCAGCACAGCCTGTTGCCGCTTCGCCGAGGCAGTGCTGCAGTGCTTCCAGCTTGGGACTGGTGTGGAGGGTACAGTGGATGAGGATGCGCAGGAGGAGGAGGAGGCTGAAGAGCATGACATTCCGGAGCTGTAGAGTGTGGGTGAAACACTGACTGAGGTAGGGCCTGCAAACCTTGGTGTGGGAAGGACGTGTTCCGTCCCTCGCTCAGACTGGGTCCCAGCTTCCACAATATTAACCCAGTGTGCCGTCAACGAGATGTAGCGGCCTTGCCCACAAGCACTTGTCCACGTGTCTGTGGTTAGGTGGACTTTGGGTGAAACAGCGTTGTTCAGGGCACGTGTGATGTTTTGTGACACGTGGTTATGCAACGCGGGGACGGCACACCGGGAGAAATAGTGGCGACTGGGGACCGAGTAACGTGGGACAGCTGCCGCCATCAGGTCGCGGAATGCTTCTGTCTCCACCAGTCTAAAAGGCAACATTTCCAGCGCAAGCAGTCGCGAAATGTTAGCATTTAGAACTGTGGCATGTGGGGTGTTGGCAGTGTATTTGCGCCTGCGTTCAAAGGTTTGCTGAATGGATAACTGAACGCTGCGCTGGGACAAGGACGTGCTTGATGATGGTGTTATTTCTGAGTAGGCAACTGCAGGTGCAGGACCGGAGGAGGCTTGTTCGCAGGCAGCATGGACAGGGGATTGGCTCGCATGCACAACCAGCGAAGACGTAGCAGTGACATTAGCAAGCACTGCTCCTCGACTCTGTTGTACTTCCCACAAAGTCGGGTGCTTGGCTGACATGTGCCTGATCATGCTGGTGGTGGTCAGGCTGCTAGTTTTGGTACCCCTGCTGATGCTGGCACGGCAGGTGTTGCAAATGGCCTTTTTAGAATCATCTGGATACAACTTAAAAAACTGCCAGACTCGGGAAGACCTAACATTTGTACAGGCACCTTGTGTCGTGTTGTTGTTCCGGGGAATGGTTGCCTGACTTCTGCCTGGAGCCACCACCCTGCTTCTTACTGCCTGTTGGGATGCTACGCCTCCCTCCCCCTGTGCACTGCTGTCCTCGCTCTGCATATCCTCCTGCCAGGTTGGGTCAGTTACTGGATCATCCACCACGTCGTCTTCCTCTTCCGCACCCTGCTCCTCCTCCTGACTTCCTGACAATTGTGTCTCATCATCGTCCACCCCTTGTTGAGACACGTTGCCAACTTCGTGAGAACGTGGCTGCTCAAATATTTGGCCATCTGTACATACGATCTCCTCATGACCCACTTCAACATGAGCTGGCGAGAGGCCAGAATGTGCGAATGGAAACGTGAACAGCTCTTCCGAGTGTCCAAGTGTGGGATCATTAATGTCCAAGGACGTGTACTCAGCCTTGTGGTAGGAAGGAGGATCAGGTTCTGAAATGTGCGGTGCAGTATCACGGCTACTGACACTTGACCGTGTGGAAGACAGAGTGTTTGTGGTGGTGCCAATCTGACTGGAAGCATTATCCGCTATCCAACTAACAACCTGTTGACACTGGTCTTGGTTCAAGAGCGGTGTACTGCTGCGGTCCCCAAGAATTTGGGACAGGACGTGCGAGCGACTAGATGTGGCCCTTTGTTGTGGCAAAATTAGAGCTTGCCCACGACCTCGGCCTCTGCCTGCACCACCATCACGTCCACTTCCTTGTTCCTTGCCAACGCCCTTGCGCATTTTGCAATGCTGTGCTGACGTGTATTCACTAGACTTGGGCGTTATATCAAAGTTTGTGCAAATTGTGCACCTGTACGCTGCCACCGACAGGCACACACGTGCGGTTTTTAAATGCAAGCACGGACGCACTAAGAACCTAACAGGTTTTAGGAGCAAAAATTAATGACGAGAACTCTGACACTATCAGCCACTGCTGACTGACGTGTATTATACACTACACTTGTGCGTTATATAATAGTTTGGTAAAAACGCACACAAGTGCACCTGTACGCTGCCACCGACAGGCACACACGTGTGGTTTTTAAATGCAAGCACGGACGCACTAAGAACCTAACACAGGTTTTAGGAGCAAAAATTAATGACGAGAACTCTGACACTATCAGCCACTGCTGACTGACGTGTATTATACACTACACTTGTGCGTTATATAATAGTTTGGTAAAAACGCACACAAGTGCACCTGTACGCTGCCACCGACAGGCACACACGTGCGGTTTTTAAATGCAAGCACGGACGCACTAAGAACCTAACACAGGTTTTAGGAGCAAAAATTAATTACGAGAACTCTGACACTATCAGCCACTGCTGACTGACGTGTATTATACACTACACTTGTGCGTTATATAATAGTTTGGTAAAAACGCACACAAGTGCACCTGTACGCTGCCACCGACAGGCACACACGTGCGGTTTTTAAATGCAAGCACGGACGCACTAAGAACCTAACACAGGTTTTAGGAGCAAAAATTAATGACGAGAACTCTGACACTATCAGCCACTGCTGACTGACGTGTATTATACACTACACTTGTGCGTTATATAATAGTTTGGTAAAAACGCACACAAGTGCACCTGTACGCTGCCACCGACAGGCACACGCGTGCGGTTTTTAAATGCAAGCACGGACGCACTAAGAACCTAACAGGTTTTAGGAGCGACAATTGCTGAGAAGTCTGACACTATCAGGACTGTTTTAGACTGTGTACACCAGCCCCAGATATGATGAAGGCTGGTATACGGTCACCACTAGGAATGGCTATATACCCTGCCTGCCTGCCTGCCTGCCTGTATACTGCTACAATAGTCCTGACAAGGACTCTTTTGGTCACTAGCCTGTATTCCAACCTGGCTATACCCTGCCTGTATACAGCAACAATAGTCCTGAGAAGGACTCTGCTACTGTACTCCGACCTGGCTATACCCTGCCTGCCTGTATACAACTAGAATAGTCCTGAGAAGGACTTTTGGTCACACTGTTTGCAGCCCTGCTACGGAAATAGCTATAAAGGGCCGCAAACCTTTCCCTGAAGCAGCGACCCTCTCCCTGCACTGACTGTCTGGATAGCTGTGAGCAGAGCACAGCGCGCCCGCCGGTATAAAGGCTCGGTCACGCTGTGCAGGCCGGCCAATCACTGCAATTCCACAACTAACAGGGCTGTGGCATTGCAGTGGTCTGCCAGCCAATCCCTGCATGAGGGCTGGCTCTCAAAAGAGCGCCAACATGCAGGGATGAAGACCACGAGTACAGCACGAGTATCGCGAGATTACTCGGTCCCCGTCGAGTAGACCGAGTACAGTGATACTCGTGCGAGTACCGAGTAGTAACAAGCATGCTCGCTCATCACTATTTATTAGTAAAATGGCTTACACTCCCCTTTTTTCCACTTTTTTCTTCACTACTTTTATAAAGAAATTTTTCCTTTCTTTATTCTTAATGCAATTTTATATAGCAACACCACCATTTTTTGCCACGAACATAATTTTTCTTGTCCGTCATCCCGTTCACCCTTACAGGGTTGTGGACAGATGCACTTGTCACTACACTTCTAAGACTCAATACAGGGTCTGGAGCTCAATGCTCCCTTTTTGTTTTTTTTTTCTTCTTTTTTTTCTTTTTTTCATTTTGTCCTTCTTCTTCTTCTTTTTCTGATTTTTGTCTCAAAAAGCTGATGAAATTTGAAACACTATACCCCAGTGATTTTATAAATGTTTCTCAATATATCACTTGAGAACTTTTATGGCCGGTATTGTAACAGTTGACCATCCCGGCAGTATTTGAAATACAGCAGTCAGTCCTCTGACGTAGCTCCATATGTGTATATATATATAGAGGTTCTTCCTCCTTTGATTGCATACTGTTCTTTTTTTGCCCTGATGAAGGAGACAGTGATCTCTGAAACACATTGACCGGAAAAAAGAATAAAGAGATGAAATAATTAACATCAGTTTCCTTTGGTGACAGCGCGGCACGCACCCGATTTTCCTCCTATACGTTATTGCTCTTCTACTAGGGGCTGCGGCTGTCGCCATTTGTAACGTGCATTTAGGGGTTGTGACTGGCACAACCTTAATAGGTGAGTGCAACTACTATTAGTTATTTGTTACCTTACCAGGTAAGACCCTAATTTGTGCGTCTGCTCCAGAGTTATTTCCCTGATTATTAATATCTGACAGGCAGTGATTGATCCTGCATTCTCACCTTCCTCTCTGTTGCACATTCTTATTGTTCCTATATGCTCTCTATTTCCATCAGACTTTTTTTGTCCTTCGGTGGGGCTCTAACATATGTGCACCATTTATTATTTATTTTTATGGATTCCTTTCTTTTTTCATGCTAGCGTTCATTATGCAGTAGTCATTCATGATATATCTTATATTTGTGAATCCATTAGGGCTCTATATGTCTGGTGCATCACATTGGGTCTTTTCAGTGCACAATAGGCACCTTTTTCTGTTATGCTCTGCTGCCACCTTATGGACATCCTATCAGTGATGCCAGAAAAAAATGGACATGTCTCCGTGCAGCAATCACGGACACGCGGGTACGCCGCACGGAGACACGTGCAGTGAAAAATCACTGATGTGTGAGCAGACCCATTCATTATAATGGATCTGCGTATCTCAGTGATTCTGTTATGTTTAAAAAAAAGCACAAACGTACCAGAATCACTGACGTGTGAAACAGGCCTTATAGTGTTTTGATTTATGTATGTATTATACAACTTCTGTGGATCTTGTATGAGTGACTTTTCTTCATTTTATTGGATTGTTTTAAAATATTGAAATAAAGTCACGCTTCCTATGCATCCTTTTGCATTCTGATTGGCTACTATAATACAGTTTTTAGGCACTGAGATCGATACCAGAGGCATGGTCTTCCGCTTACCAGAGGATAAGCTCAAAAGGCTAAGGGACATAATAGAAGGGTTTAGTGCTGTTAATAAGGTGGCATTAAGATAAATGAAATATATCTTCTCGGTCTTCTCGTTTTCTTGCTGAGTTGTGCCAATGGACAGAGTTTTTTCTAGACATTTGCTATTGGAAACTCAGGGAACCAAAGCTCCTGGATAGAGTTGAGCGCGGTTCGTGGTTCGTGGTTCTCCAGTTCTAGGCTCGAGTGATTTTGGGGCATGTTCTAGATCGAACTAGAACTCGAGCTTTTTGCAAAAGCTCGATAGTTCTAGAAACGTTCGAGAACGGTTCTAGCAGCCAAAAAACAGCTAAATCATAGCTTGGTTTCTGCTGTAATAGTGTAAGTCACTCTGTGAATCAAACTATTATCACATTTCAGTGTATAGTGTGCGTGAACAGCGCCTTCAGATCACTGCTGTTTCTATAATGGCGATCGCCATTTTTTTTTTTTTTTTCTTGTCTTCCTTCCCTAAGTGCGCGCGTCTTGTGGGGCGGGCCAGCATGTCAGCCAATCACAGACACACACACAGCTAAGTTGACTTTGAGCCAGAGAAGCAACGGCATGTGTGATAGGATCTGCATGTCACATGTCCCTGCATTATAAAACCGGACATTTTCTTCACGGACGCCATTATCTGCCTTCTGCGTCTTTGGTGTCAGACATCACTGTCGCAGCTCCGTCCTCCTGAGTCCTATAGCCGATACAGCTGTATGCGCTGCATACACAGCGTTAGACAGCATAGGGAGAGCATTTTATAGCAGTCCTTTTAAGGGCTCAAACCGGCAGGGTCAGAGAGCCATAGGTGACAGGTCCTGCAAACAGCAACAGCATCTGTGTAGCCAAGGTCAGGGATTTCCTCCCTGCATTTCACCATTAGGAGGGAATAGAAAGGCAGGCTTCCATTCCTCTACCCAGAGCACCACAATCCTGCCACTGTACCCTCCTGTCCTCTGCACACTCCAACTCATTATAACTAAGCCATTATACTAGCAAACACTCAGTGTACCTAGTGGCATCCTATCTGTGGCTATTGGACTTTGCTATAGTCCCACTAGTGCAAAGACATTTGCAGAGCACGTCTGCCTGCATTGCACACTCCAACTTTTTTAAACTAAGCAATTTTACTAGCAAACACTCAGTGTACCTAGTGGCATCCTATACGTGGCTATTGGACTTTGCTATAGTCCCACTAGTGCCAAGACATTTGCAGAGCGCATCTGCCTGCGTTGCACACTCCAACTAATTTTAACTTAGCCATTATACTAGCAAACACTCAGTGTACCTAGTGGCATCCTATACGTGGCTATTGGACTTTGCTATAGTCCCACTAGTGCCAAGACATTTGCAGAGCGCATCTGCCTGCGTTGCACACTCCAACTAATTATAAGTAAGCCATTATACTAGCAAACACTCAGTGTACCTAGTGGCATCCTATCTGTGGCTATTGGACTTTGCTATAGTCCCACTAGTGCAAAGACATTTGCAGAGCACGTCTGCCTGCATTGCACACTCCAACTTTTTTAAACTAAGCAATTTTACTAGCAAACACTCAGTGTACCTAGTGGCATCCTATACGTGGCTATTGGACTTTGCTATAGTCCCACTAGTGCCAAGACATTTGCAGAGCGCATCTGCCTGCGTTGCACACTCCAACTAATTATAAGTAAGCCATTATACTAGCAAACACTCAGTGTACCTAGTGGCATCCTATCTGTGGCTATTGGACTTTGCTATAGTCCCACTAGTGCAAAGACATTTGCAGAGCACGTCTGCCTGCATTGCACACTCCAACTTTTTTAAACTAAGCAATTTTACTAGCAAACACTCAGTGTACCTAGTGGCATCCTATACGTGGCTATTGGACTTTGCTATAGTCCCACTAGTGCCAAGACATTTGCAGAGCGCATCTGCCTGCGTTGCACACTCCAACTAATTATAAGTAAGCCATTATACTAGCAAACACTCAGTGTACCTAGTGTAGGGACTGTATCTGTGTCCCTACAACACACTTGAGACAAATGTGTGTGTGAGCCTGCATTGTGGGGTATATATAATATATTATAGAGCTGGGAAGGATCATTCTAAGCAGTGAGCTGTTCCAGTATTTGTAGGAAAATACCCAGTAGAAGCATCAAACACAGCACCAATACCTCCCATCAGTATTCCACCACAGTGCCATGTAACCCATGCCCTACACTCCCATCTACACCAATACTATACAGGCACAAACTAGTATATCTGACTAAAAGCCCCCAAAATATGAAGAACGGCCTATAGTTGAGTGTGGATATAAAATCTATGTGAGCAGAGCTAGAATAGAAATCACTGATCGCATTGAAGTCATTCTGACCATAAATCACCATGATATCAAGGTGAGGAGTTGTGTGTTACTGCTGGGAGGAAAGGGTTAACAGTGGAATATTAAGGTGCATTTCTGTGTGCAGTGTTACTAGTCAATGTAACAATTCAGTATGAGCTGCTCTTGGTGCCGGGGGAGGGAGATGCTCTCCTGAGCAAGATAGATGGGGAATGAACATGATATCTATATAGTGTAAGGCAGGGGGTCTCAAACCAGGTGATCATGTCTGATCAACTGGTTACATTATGTCTGATTACCTTGTCTAACAGTTTTTTCTCCCCTTTCTTTACCTTCCAGGTTCCCATAGTCACGTGAAATATCCCTGTTGCACTTGATTACGGCTCACTATTCACTATAGGATGTCTTATATCTAACATCACACTCTCACCCATCAGCACTCTATAGGTTTGTATAAGGTATGCGCTTACACATCCGGTCCTCCATAGGTATTTCCACTTATGTAACACTATCCCTATGATCACTCATAACTCATACCCTTGTAGTCAATTACAGCCTCCTCTCTCCCCCCTCCCCTTCTCCCTTTCCATCTATAATTTTGCCAGTACAATATTAGTTTACATTAGGCACACACTCACATATTCCTTTCCTTAGTGATTTATTGTAATTCACATTCACATACAATTCTCTATGCCTGCCCCATTACTACATTCATACCTACTTGACCCTATCCTGATACCCCTTGTCTCACCTTGTTGGTCCCTACACCTGTTATCATGTCCTTTCCTGTGTCTGTCTTGTCACACAACACATTTTAGCATATAACTTGTGCTCCTTATTACCTGTCCTGCCTATTAGAATTATGTCCATTATGTCCATGCATGGCCCAATGAATCAAGTCTGTACTTCATATTCATGGTTTAAGCCTTTGGGTTCCAATGTGCCCAGAGTATATATCCAGAAAGATTCCCTTTCTTTGAGCTTCCTAATTCTATTGCCTCCTCTGCGTATGGCTTGGACATGTTCGATGACTTGGAATCTTAATTGGATCACTGTGTGATTATGCGTCACAAAATGGTGTGGGACTGGTAATAGAATCTGCTTACAATGTATTGTTGACTTGTGTTTAGCTCAAAGAAAGAGAATCTTTCTGGATATGTACTCTGGGCACATTAGAACCCAAGGGCTTAAACCGTGAATATGAAGTAAAGACTTGATTCATTGGGCCGTGCACCATGTCACCAAGTGTCCAATTGCATTGTCCAATGGCTCACAATGGTTATGCGTTTTCATTGGATGGATAATCGAAGCCATGTTTTTTTCCTTTCTGTTGGGTTTGTTGTGTGAGTAGCCTATAGGATTAAGTTGGTTACCGCAGGCAGTGGATTTAACTTCCTGTCTTTGGTCCAGTGGTAGATGGATTGTCTGGTCTATGAGCTGTTATTGGTTTGAATGCAGGTGAATGCCCATGGGCTGCTTATGACTGTGTAAAATAGTATTGATTCATGATGGATTTCAGACTACATGTAGATATCTTCAGTCTTTCTATCCACATCATTTAAATGAACATTATCCATGCAGCTTGAAATTCATCCAATAAGAGAAGCAACCTTGTACAACCAATCTGATAAGGGCACAGTATATCCTAAGGGAAGGTTATGGCTATAAAAGGGGACTTCTTGGAGTCACCAGGTTGTTGATGGATGTTGCATGATCTAGTCTAAGCTCTTAAGAGCTGGCTAGGGGATCAGAACCAGGGTGCCTTGTGGACTCGGTCTAGGGACTTTGGCTTCAACTAGAGGATCACTTGGCTACATGGCTTCAATCTAGGGGCTTCAATTCCGATTGGAGATCATAACCGCAATCTAGGGATTTCGACTCCGGCTGCCAGGATTATACCATATCATCATACCAGAGACTACTTAAGGAAGAAACCCAGGTTGGACAATTTTGTCACCTGGCTACAGACTTTGCAGACCTCAGCCAGCTTCCTAAATCTGGCGCTATTCTATTGTCGGTGGGTGCCCGACAAATTACACAGCTATGTCAAATTTTGGTTTATGAAACTTCAAATCCAGTGACTGATTATTATGTTTTCTAATGTCCTGATTTAAAAAAAAAAATAAATATTTTTTTTTAACCATCAAATATTGATTTTGTACAATCCATGTGTGAAGTTACATACAAGTGACATGAACAAGAAAAATACTTATTGTAACCAAAAATATTCACAATTTTATATATAAAATACATTTATTTATTGTACAGTCATTCTGCAACTTTATTAGAAATTTATTCTTGCACTTTTTCCTTTTCTCTAGATCCCCCTTTTCTCTTATAGAAGGCCTGTGGATCTTCTCTGTGAAGCATCCGGCAATCATGTTCACGTTTCATTTACTTTGGTATCGTCGTTCCATCTCCTTGATATTCCGATGAAAACCTTCTTGTTCTTCCCACCAGCACCAAGGTTTTCAGACAAGTAGTCCAAATAGGAATGTAAAAAATGTAACTTCAAATTCATTAGACAACCCAAGGCTTTGAAACGTTTCAGCATGTTCTCCACGATGGACTTAAATTTTGATTCTTTGTTGTTACCTAGAAACGTATTTATTGCTTCTTTCAAAGAGTCCCAAGCCCTTTTTTCAACAGTTTTCATTATTGTTTAAAACACGTCATCCTTCATTCATGGGTTTCTGAATATCCGAACCCACAAAAATGCTTTTGTGCTGCCCCTGTGCCAGCAGCCGCCGTTGGTCGGATCCAGACCTTCTAAGAGAGTGGCTCGACCCGGGGGTCTCGCGGACATGTCGAATAAAAGGAGGAATGTAGATGTATGGGCTAGGCCGTATTAAGTTTGTGACGCCACCAACGGTGTGTGGTGAGGTGGGACACCACCGCTGCCGTTATGGGATACCCGGGAGAGATGTAGTGGCAGCTGGATGTTAACCCCTCCGTGTGTAGGGATGATTGCCCCGGGGCCCAGTGTCTTTGTGCAGGGTATGGTGATGGCAAGGGCCGGCGCGCCTGAGCAAGCAGGGGGATGTTTGGTTACTCACAGTAAATGAATCACACGAGTCTTTCGGTAAACCAAAGGTGCTGGTGGCCTGCCGCCCCGGCCGGTTGCATTCAGGTCCCCCACCCAGGCTGGTGGTCGCTGTCCTTTACTCTGCACTTGTTTTTGTGTATGGTGGACTGCCTGGTCTGGAACTCAGGAGTCCGCTCCCGGCTGGATATGGCCTAAGGAGCCGTGCCCGCAGGCGCTGGCCCGTGGGATCTAAGGGCCCTGGCGGTGGCCTTATCCCTATCAGTGGGCTGTTGTCTTCTTTGAGGGACTTTAGGTGGGATAGGACCTATAATCCTGCCCTCAATCATTTAATTAGCTAGGCCGCTGGTTTCGGTCCTGGCTTCAGTGTCCTAGGTGACTAGGGTTTCAGGTGTGTGTTTCCTAAGTGAGGAAAGGTGTTGTGCGGGGGCCTATCTGTAACTACCTGGTTTTGCCAGGGCATCACACCTTCCTTCAGACTTGATTCTGACAGTCCCTGAAACTTGGTACACAGGTACTTAAACATCTCTCCTTCTTTCAGTAGCGCTTTCACAAACAGCTTCATCAGTCCAAGCTTACAGTGGAGTGGTGGCAAGAGAACTTTAGGTGGGATCAACTAAGCTTTATGCAACAATGTTCTTGAGTCCCGGTTACAAAGATGTTCTTGTTGGCCAATTTTTTTTGCTCCAGTGAAGAGTCCTAACCTGGCTTTCCAATTCACACAAAAAGCATGTGTTCTGCCTTCTTTTACGTAATGCTGTGAATCTCTAGCATACAGCTAAACCCTAGTTCACATTTCAAATAAACAGACTGTGAAGTTCAATAGCCTTGATTTATTAGCTGGTAACGTGAACTTGATTGCAGTATACATGGAATATACAGTGAATATAGGAATATCCAAGATGCAGTTGAAGACAGAATACGGTATATCCAAGATACTGTTTTATACGGGTAAAAACTATAACAAGAAAATGATTACAGTCAGTACAGTGTTAATACAGAGTTAACATAGCATAACAGTACATGAGATGCAGTTCTTACGAGAATGTAGGTGAAAGGTCACTGCATCTGCAATACATAGAAATCTTATCTAGACAAACAAGACAGGGATGACACTAAAGGTGTAGAAGTACAATGTACAATGCATTTACTACACTCTTCCATCTAGGATTCTATCACTAACACATGTAATTTGCTTTGCTCACCGGATTACACTAGGCAGGGGTGAATGTACAGAGAGGTAAGTCGGCATGTCCTTTCCTGACAAATCCAAAGAAAAAATGGCTGCAGGCTTCTTCTCAGCTCAGGGAGGCATTCCTTACCCAGAATACCTTTAGCTTAAAGGGAAACTCAGCAATTCAAAAGAATAACAATGACCTCTAGGGATTGTAACAGAAATTTCAATGAATGACTATTAGCAGGCTGCCATGAGGCAGAACAGCATGGGTATTTAATATATCCTCCTTGCTGCCCAAGAAGCAATGAGAACATTTTTAGACCACCACATATTGACCATCCATGCTCCTTGTAGTTAAGTTTCTTGAGAATAAAGTCTAAATTCTCACAGCTTTCTTCCAAGTGCATAGCATGTGTGACGCCCTGGACTAGCCAGGTAGTCACAAACACAAAATCACACACACCCCCTCCCCTGGATAGTCTACATCAGTCACACAAAATCCTTGTTGCCTCCTCCAGGCTCTGATGTCCACACCAGGTGGGGCGGAGCCAGGCGGTTGGCCCCACCCACCGAGGAGTTCACAGGCCCGGAGGCGGGAAAAAGCAGTTAGTTTAGTTTTGTAGTGGAAAGTGAGAGGACAGAAACTGTTAGTGTCTGGGTAGGAGCCCAGGCACTGTCAGCAAGGTCGGCAGACGGTGGTGGCCGTCTGCAGGAGGTGGTACAAGTCAGCTGAACCGTAGGACCGGGGACGGGCGGTGACCCGAGGGGAACTGAACCGGTGAGCGGATCTGTACCAAGCACAAAGGCAGGGCCATTGGACCCTGACCAGGCTAGGAGCCGCCGACAATGGTCAAATCCGAGAGTGACCGGAATCCCAGGGGTTCCCTAACACCCAAGACCCGACAGAAGGCAACCGTCCACACCGTGAGGATAAAAAGCCACCGCCATAGGCTAGAGATCCAAGGGCCAGCGCCTGCGGGCAAACGGGCTCCCTCGGTACGTACACCCCAGCCATCCAGCCTCCCCGTACCGCCACCGGGCCCCGGGATCACCAACCCCTACCCACGGAGGGGGAACCAACATCCTAGCTGCTCCCTGCCATCGCTCCCGGGATCCCCGTCACCAGCAGTGGTGGTGCCCATTATCACCACGACCTGTGGGTGACGTCACTAACTATCTCCCCAAACAAACCACCCCCTTTTCACTCGTGGGCGAGGAGCGCTGCTCGAGTCCCCGGATCTGGCCCTCCGCTCGAGCCACCGAGCAGCAGCAGCAGCAGAAGTCCCCGAACCCGAGCGTAGCGTGCGTGGCCCCTCTGCCCGCGACACATGCCCTACACACACTGAAGAATACTTACTGCCATTGAGCAGTAGCACAGCTTTCAGACTTTTTGGATGAAACAATGACGTGTCTCCACTCGCTCACATTGTACTTAATGTTACATTTTCCATCAGCACAGGAACATCGCTTGAATACACTAGAGCACCATCTTCAGAAAAGTATGGAGGGAATCTTTTCAGAATTCTAACCTTTTGGAAACCTATTGTCACGCTCTCCGGGTCCCCTGCTCTGCCCCCCGGCTCACCTGCCACGCTCCCCGGCTTCCCTGCTTCGCTCCCCGGCTCCTCTGGCAGACATCCCCCGCTCCACGGTCTCCAGCCTCCACCACCTGCGGTCCCCAGGCGGCCCGGTCCCCGCTCCCGGCGCCCGTCGGCAGCCCTGCTCCAGGCCGGCTCCCCTGCTTCCTATACACCGCTCCCTGCCCTGGCTTCTGGCACCCGGGCCTCGCGCATGCGCATTAGGGCGCGCGCGCGGTCATTGACCCTCTCTTAAAGGGCCAGCGTCCACTGACAGGAAATTGAACACACAGGTACAGGGTATAAAGGGGTTTAATGTCCAAGTGGGCGGGGCCTGTTCTTCGTGTTTCCTAAGCTAGGAGTCAGGTCTCCTTGTGTCTCTGTGATATACTTACCTATCTCTCTTCTAGAGCCGCTCCTGCCTCGCCATCCGGTCCTGCCGATTCCCGAACCCCGAACGCTGACTATCTGCCATCCCGTCAGTCCGTACCATCTCTGATCCCTGTGGTGACCCGTCCTCTCGCTCCATCGGTTCCGGACTCTGCCTGACATCTCGGCCTCCGAACCTGAGCTCCGTCACCCGGACTACCATCAGTGACTCCGTGGTCCCAGGGACTTCTCCATTCCACTCTTTTGCACGGACTGTCCTGCTACCCGTAGTGCTCCGGCTACCGGACCCCTTGCCTTCATTAAGGTGTTCGGCCCAGTGGATCCACCTCCTGGGTCTGCCCGTCCACCTGGCCCTAACACCTATAGAATCAGTGTTTGTGAAAAAACTGTACGTGATGATAATTTTTCAATATTTTTACTGAGTCCAATGATCGAAAGTATGAAAAAAATCACATCTTTCAAAAATTTTTACCCTTGGAAACCTGTGTTATTATTACTATGCACGAGCCCTAAATTGTCTGAAAAACAACAAATATGCTGGTTGGATAGACCTTGACCCCACAATTCAACGGCCACAATTAAGGAGAAAAGTGCTAAGAGAGTTAAATTTGCCCCTGAAATAACCCATGATACGGGCCAAGGAGGGACACACCATTTTGATCCGAAAATAGCCCAACACCATGAGAGACGGGCAAATCCGTGAAAAGACAAAGTTCCAAGCTACAACTGACGCAGGATCTACAGCACATACGCCCATTGTAATTGTTCATGATTTCCGGCCACTACGCATTTCAGCCTTCAGGGACCTGGTAATTCGAATGCTATGTCCAGGAGTAGAGATGAGCGAACCGGTCCCGGTTCGGCTCGAGGTCGGTTCGCCGAACGGAGCTCCCGTTCGAGTTCGGCTCGTCGAACGTTCGACAAACCGAACTCGAGCCAATAGGAAACAATGGCAGGCAATCACAAACACAGTAAAACACCTAGAAAACACCCTCAAAGGTGTCCAAAAGGTGACAAACAACTCACAACACAACACAAACACATGGGAAAGTGACAAGGACATATACTCATGCGAAAACAAAACAGCTGGACAAGGAAAAGAGGAGGACACACAGATATAGGCATGGCACGCCATTCTAAAATCATGTAAAACACCGCAAGGTGACTCCAAGCGGAGTCTCCCTTTTTTCCAAAAATTGGGCCCCACACACACCCACCCCTTCAGTGGCAGCAGTTGTGCCCCAGTTGTACACTTCACAGCTACATTTGCATCAAGCACATTCAAAAATACGCTATTCTTAACCGTCCCCAGGATGACACCGGGGTAGGTAGCAAAGTCTTTCCTGATCCCAGCTCTGTTCATCTTGGCTTCTTTTAAAAACACAGCAAGCAAGGGTTACTCCAAGCGGAGTCTCCCTTTTTTCCAAAAATTGGGCCACACAGACACCCACCCCATCAGTGGCAGCACTTGGGCCCTAGTTGCAAACAGGATGTTTTGATTTGCATCAAGCAAATTCAAAAATACGCCATAATTAACCGTCCCCAGGATGACACCGGGGTAGGTAGCAAAGTCTTTCCTGATCCCAGCTCTGTTCATCTTGGCTTCTTTTAAAAACACAGCAAGCAAGGGTTACTCCAAGCGGAGTCTCCCTTTTTTCCAAAAATTGGG
Organism: Anomaloglossus baeobatrachus; assembly: GCF_048569485.1. Taxonomy (NCBI): domain Eukaryota; kingdom Metazoa; phylum Chordata; class Amphibia; order Anura; family Aromobatidae; genus Anomaloglossus; species Anomaloglossus baeobatrachus. The sequence continues at coordinate 168,708 of NW_027443298.1, read as the reverse complement.
CCACACAGACACCCACCCCATCAGTGGCAGCACTTGGGCCCTAGTTGCAAACAGGATGTTTTGATTTGCATCAAGCAAATTCAAAAATACGCCATAATTAACCGTCCCCAGGATGACACCGGGGTAGGTAGCAAAGTCTTTCCTGATCCCAGCTCTGTTCATCTTGGCTTCTTTTAAAAACACAGCAAGCAAGGGTTACTCCAAGCGGAGTCTCCCTTTTTTCCAAAAATTGGGCCACACAGACACCCACCCCATCAGTGGCAGGACTTGGGCCCTAGTTGCAAACAGGATGTTTTGATTTGCATCAAGCACATTCAAAAATACGCCATTCTTATCCGTCCCCAGGATGACACCGGGGTAGGTAGATAAAGTCTTTGCTGACCCATGACTTGTTCATCTTGGCTTCTTTTAAAAACACAGCAAGGAAGGGTTACTCCAAGCGGAGTCTCCCTTTTTTCCAAAAATTGGGCCACACAGACACCCACCCCATCAGTGGCAGCACTTGGGCCCTAGTTGCAAACAGGATGTTTTGATTTGCATCAAGCACATTCAAAAATACGCCATAATTAACCGTCCCCAGGATGACACCGGGGTAGGTAGCAAAGTCTTTCCTGATCCCAGCTCTGTTCATCTTGGCTTCTTTTAAAAACACAGCAAGCAAGGGTTACTCCAAGCGGAGTCTCCCTTTTTTCCAAAAATTGGGCCACACAGACACCCACCCCATCAGTGGCAGCACTTGGGCCCTAGTTGCAAACAGGATGTTTTGATTTGCATCAAGCACATTCAAAAATACGCCATAATTAACCGTCCCCAGGATGACACCGGGGTAGGTAGCAAAGTCTTTCCTGATCCCAGCTCTGTTCATCTTGGCTTCTTTTAAAAACACAGCAAGCAAGGGTTACTCCAAGCGGAGTCTCCCTTTTTTCCAAAAATTGGGCCACACAGACACCCACCCCATCAGTGGCAGCACTTGGGCCCTAGTTGCAAACAGGATGTTTTGATTTGCATCAAGCACATTCAAAAATACGCCATAATTAACCGTCCCCAGGATGACACCGGGGTAGGTAGCAAAGTCTTTCCTGATCCCAGCTCTGTTCATCTTGGCTTCTTTTAAAAACACAGCAAGCAAGGGTTACTCCAAGCGGAGTCTCCCTTTTTTCCAAAAATTGGGCCCCACACACACCCACCCCTTCAGTGGCAGCAGTTGTGCCCCAGTTGTACACTTCACAGCTACATTTGCATCAAGCACATTCAAAAATACGCTATTCTTAACCGTCCCCAGGATGACACCGGGGTAGGTAGCAAAGTCTTTCCTGATCCCAGCTCTGTTCATCTTGGCTTCTTTTAAAAACACAGCAAGCAAGGGTTACTCCAAGCGGAGTCTCCCTTTTTTCCAAAAATTGGGCCACACAGACACCCACCCCATCAGTGGCAGCACTTGGGCCCTAGTTGCAAACAGGATGTTTTGATTTGCATCAAGCACATTCAAAAATACGCCATAATTAACCGTCCCCAGGATGACACCGGGGTAGGTAGCAAAGTCTTTCCTGATCCCAGCTCTGTTCATCTTGGCTTCTTTTAAAAACACAGCAAGCAAGGGTTACTCCAAGCGGAGTCTCCCTTTTTTCCAAAAATTGGGCCACACAGACACCCACCCCATCAGTGGCAGCACTTGGGCCCTAGTTGCAAACAGGATGTTTTGATTTGCATCAAGCACATTCAAAAATACGCCATAATTAACCGTCCCCAGGATGACACCGGGGTAGGTAGCAAAGTCTTTCCTGATCCCAGCTCTGTTCATCTTGGCTTCTTTTAAAAACACAGCAAGCAAGGGTTACTCCAAGCGGAGTCTCCCTTTTTTCCAAAAATTGGGCCCCACACACACCCACCCCTTCAGTGGCAGCAGTTGTGCCCCAGTTGTACACTTCACAGCTACATTTGCATCAAGCACATTCAAAAATACGCTATTCTTAACCGTCCCCAGGATGACACCGGGGTAGGTAGCAAAGTCTTTCCTGATCCCAGCTCTGTTCATCTTGGCTTCTTTTAAAAACACAGCAAGCAAGGGTTACTCCAAGCGGAGTCTCCCTTTTTTCCAAAAATTGGGCCACACAGACACCCACCCCATCAGTGGCAGCACTTGGGCCCTAGTTGCAAACAGGATGTTTTGATTTGCATCAAGCACATTCAAAAATACGCCATAATTAACCGTCCCCAGGATGACACCGGGGTAGGTAGCAAAGTCTTTCCTGATCCCAGCTCTGTTCATCTTGGCTTCTTTTAAAAACACAGCAAGCAAGGGTTACTCCAAGCGGAGTCTCCCTTTTTTCCAAAAATTGGGCCCCACACACACCCACCCCTTCAGTGGCAGCAGTTGTGCCCCAGTTGTACACTTCACAGCTACATTTGCATCAAGCACATTCAAAAATACGCTATTCTTAACCGTCACCAGGATGACACCGGGGTAGGTAGCAAAGTCTTTCCTGATCCCAGCTCTGTTCATCTTGGCTTCTTTTAAAAACACAGCAAGCAAGGGTTACTCCAAGCGGAGTCTCCCTTTTTTCCAAAAATTGGGCCACACAGACACCCACCCCATCAGTGGCAGCACTTGGGCCCTAGTTGCAAACAGGATGTTTTGATTTGCATCAAGCACATTCAAAAATACGCCATAATTAACCGTCCCCAGGATGACACCGGGGTAGGTAGCAAAGTCTTTCCTGATCCCAGCTCTGTTCATCTTGGCTTCTTTTAAAAACACAGCGAGCAAGGGTTACTCCAAGCGGAGTCTCCCTTTTTTCCAAAAATTGGGCCACACAGACACCCACCCCATCAGTGGCAGCACTTGGGCCCTAGTTGCAAACAGGATGTTTTGATTTGCATCAAGCACATTAAAAAATACGCCATAATTAACCGTCCCCAGGATGACACCGGGGTAGGTAGCAAAGTCTTTCCTGATCCCAGCTCTGTTCATCTTGGCTTCTTTTAAAAACACAGCAAGCAAGGGTTACTCCAAGCGGAGTCTCCCTTTTTTCCAAAAATTGGGCCCCACACACACCCACCCCTTCAGTGGCAGCAGTTGTGCCCCAGTTGTACACTTCACAGCTACATTTGCATCAAGCACATTCAAAAATACGCTATTCTTAACCGTCCCCAGGATGACACCGGGGTAGGTAGCAAAGTCTTTCCTGATCCCAGCTCTGTTCATCTTGGCTTCTTTTAAAAACACAGCAAGCAAGGGTTACTCCAAGCGGAGTCTCCCTTTTTTCCAAAAATTGGGCCACACAGACACCCACCCCATCAGTGGCAGCACTTGGGCCCTAGTTGCAAACAGGATGTTTTGATTTGCATCAAGCACATTCCAAATCAACAAGCATTTACTCTCCCCAGGATGACACAGGGGTAGTAAATTCCTTCTGGATCCATGACTTGTTCATTTTGATGAACGTCAGTCTGTCCACATTGTCACTGGACAGACGCGTGCGCTTATCTGTCAGCACACACCCAGCAGCACTGAATACACGTTCAGAGACAACGCTGGCAGCTGGACACGACAAAATCTCCAAGGCGTAACTGGAGAGCTCTGGCCATTTTTCTAGGTTTGAAGCCCAAAAGGAGCAAGGCTCCAGTTGCACAGTCATGGCATCGATGTTCATTTGGAGATACTCAGATACTCCTGTATCATCCTCTCCAGCCGTTGAGTATGTGTCAGACTTGTTGTCTCTGGTGGCCTTGCAAAAGAGGGTCTAAAAAAATTATGAAAAGATTCCATAAAATTGCTGTTACCGGCACCAGATACGGTCCTACTGGTACGGGTAGACTGTTGAAGATGACGAGACCGTCCCATGTTTGTCAAGTTACAACTGGGAGATTCCCTCCCTGCACCTGCACGGTTGTTTGGTGGAAAAGCCGAGCTAAGATCGAGTAACAGCTTCTGCTGATACTCCTGCATACGTGCGTCCCTTTCTATGGCTGGAATTATGTCACAAAATTTGGACTTGTACCGGGGATCTAATAGTGTGGCAATCCAGTAGTCATCATCACTTCTAATTTTGACAATACGACTGTCATGTTGGAGGTAGTGCAACAAAAAGGCACTCATGTGTCTTGCGCAGCCATGCGGACCAAGTCCACGCTGTGTTTGTGGCATAGAGGTGCTACCCGTTCTTTCTTCCTCTGACATCTCCCCCAACCTCTTTCAACTGAAATTTGACCAAGGTCTCCCTCATCCGCTGAGTCTTCCATGTCCATGGACAGTTCGTCCTCCATTTCTTCATGTTCTCCTGCACCTTGCTCAACATTTCGCCTGCTACTATGCGCCCTTGTCGATCCCTGTTCCCCATGGTCCCATGCCTGCTGCGTTGGTGATGATGAACGTCTGGACCTTGGTGATGTTGTTGTCCCTTGCGCATATGAATCCTCCTGTAGTTCCTCCCCTTCATGTTGTCCCACCCCCTGACTCCGAATAGTGTTTAGCGTGTGCTCCAGCATGTAAATGACTGGAATCGTCATGCTGATAATGGCATTGTCAGAGCTAAACATATTCGTCGCCATGTCGAAACTGTGCAGAAGGGTGCATAGGTCCTTGATCTGAGACCACTCCATCAGGGTGATCTGCCCCACCTCTGCATCTCGTTGGCCCAGGCTATACGTCATGACGTATTGCACCAGGGCTCTGCGGTGCTGCCACAGTCGCTGTAACATGTGGAGAGTTGAATTCCAGCGTGTCGCCACATCGCATTTCAGGCGATGAACCGGCAGGCCGAAAGACTTCTGGAGCGATGCAAGTCGCTCTGCTGCGGCGCTTGAACGGCGGAAGTGAGCTGACAGTTTTCGTGCCCTGTTCAGAAGGCCATCTAGGCCGGGATAGTGTGTTAAAAATTGCTGGACGACAAGGTTCAACACGTGAGCCATACAAGGTACGTGTGTCACAATGCCCAGGCGAAGTGCCGCACCCAGGTTTGCAGCATTGTCGCACACGGCCTTACCAGGCTGCAGGTTGAGTGGAGACAACCATTTATTAAACTCGGACCGCAGAGCTGACCACAACTCCTCAGCTGTGTGACTCTTATTCCCAAGACATGTCAAGCTAAAGACCGCCTGATGCCGTTGCGCTCTGCTGCCAGCATAGTAATGAGGCGTGCGTGATTCCTTCTGCGCAGTGAGAATGCTGGTGGCCTGACCAGGCAGGCTTGGGGCGGAGGTGGAGGACCCAGATGAGGTGGAGGATGCAGAAGCTGTGGCGGAACTTGGACAGACAGAGGATTGACACACAAGTCGTGGGGACGGCAAGACTTGTGCAGCAGACCCTTCACCATCTATCACCATAGTTACCCAGTGCCCAGTTAGCGACATGTAACGTCCCTGTCCATGCTTACTGGTCCAAGTATCGGTGGTGAAATGCACCCGTTCACACACAGAGTTTCTCAAGGAAGCGGTGATGTTGTGTGCGACATGCTGGTGTAGCGCGGGCACACCTTTCTTAGAGAAGTAGTGGCGACTAGGCATCTGGTACTGGGGCACAGCGACAGACATAAGGTCTCTAAAATCCTGTGTGTCCACTAGGCGGAAAGGCAGCATTTCGGTAGCCAACAGCTTACAGAGGGATAGAGTCAACCTCTTAGCTTTGTCATGGGTCGGAGGAAGTGGCCTTTTATTTGACCACATCTGATGGACAGAGATCTGGCTGCTGTGTGTAGACGGTGTTGAGTAGGGTGTCCCTGGAAAAATGCAGGTTTGTGAGGAAAGTGCAGGCGGAGACATGATGTTGCCTTCATCCAACGTTGGTGCTATCGATGTCTGAGAGAGCTGTACACACTCACTTGTTTCCCCTTCCAAACCAACTGACGACCTTACAAGCAAACTGCCTGTTGCGGTTACAGTGGTGGAAGTTTGGCGTGGAAAAACAGGTGTGACAGCTGTCCCCACAGTCCTAGAAGATGAAGAGCGCGCGGATGCACTGGAAGGGGCGGGCGGTGGATGGTTCGCTCTTGCAGCATTGCAGCACAGTGAGCTTCCCACCGGGACCTATGATATTTATTCATGTGACGATTCATGGAAGAAGTTGTCAAACTGCTGAGGTTTTGACCTCTACTAAGAGAATCATGACAAATTTTACATATCACATGATTTGGGCGATCTTTTTCTATGTCAAAAAAGGACCAGGCTAGGCAAGGCTTAGAGGCCATGCGACCTGTTGATCCACCCCGAATAATGCTCATAGGCAGAGTGGTGGCTGAGGATGCAGTTGTAGACGTGCTACCAGTGCTCCGACTCTGTCCAGGAAGGCGCAAGGTAACTTCGTCGTCGGTTGCATCCTCCTCCACCGCCTCTGTTGACCTCCTCGAGTGCCTGACTGGGGGTTGACAGTAGGTGGAATCTAGAACTTCATCATCAATTGTTGTGTTTGCACTCCCCTCCCCCTCAGACCGAGCCTCTTCTTGCCCTGACCGAATATTTAAGTTGTCATCCCAATCGGGTATCTGCGTCTCATCTTCATCAGTATGTTCCTCATTGTCTATAACCACAGGTGTTACAGTTTGTGACAAAGGGTCAACATTATGCTCAGAAACTTGGTCCTCACGGCCTGAATCAGAGTCACAAAGGTTCTGGGCATCACTGCAGACCATTTCCTGTTCTGTACTCACTGTAGCTTGGGAGCAGACCTCTGATTCCCAGGCTATAGTGTGACTGAACAGCTCTGCAGACTCAGCCATCTCAGTTCCACCATACTGTGCAGGGCTGATGGAGACTTCAGAGCTGGGAGAAATCAAGTGTGATTGGGATGACAACTCAGAGGACTGGTGTTTTTTGGATGCGGTACTTGAAGTGGCTGAGAGGGCACTTGTTGGACCACTTGAGATCCATTCAAGCATTTTCCTTTTTTGCCCATCATCTACCTTTCTTCCTGTTGTTCGTGTCCGTAAAAAAGGGAGCACATCGGATTGTCCACGGTAAGTAGTAGACATCTTACTTTTTCTGGTAGATGGTCTATCTTCAGCAGATGATAATGGAGCTTTGCCACTTTCCCCACAGACAAAACCTTTTTTGCCTTTTCCACCACGCCTCTTCCCCTTTCCACCAGCATCTGTCATTTTGCCACTCATGTTGATTGCGACAAGATTGTGGACTGAAAATGTGGTAGTAAAAATTGAGAGGTGGTGAAGATTGCAGTGGTGGTCTAGCTTTATTAACAGCAGAATAATAAAGAATAAATATCCCTGACAATGCAACTTAGTTATAATGAGTTGGAGTGTGCAACGCAGGCAGATGCGCTCTGCAAATGTCTTGGCACTAGTGGGACTATAGCAAAGTCCAATAGCCACGTATAGGATGCCACTAGGTACACTGAGTGTTTGCTAGTATAATGGCTAAGTTAAAATTAGTTGGAGTGTGCAACGCAGACAGATGCGCTCTGCAAATGTCTTGGCACTAGTGGGACTATAGCAAAGTCCAATAGCCACGTATAGGATGCCACTAGGTACACTGAGTGTTTGCTAGTATAATGGCTTACTTATAATTAGTTGGAGTGTGCAACGCAGGCAGATGCGCTCTGAAAATGTCTTGGCACTAGTGGGACTATAGCAAAGTCCAATAGCCACGTATAGGATGCCATTAGGTACACTGAGTGTTTGCTAGTATAATGGCTAAGTTAAAATTAGTTGGAGTGTGCAACGCAGGCAGATGCGCTCTGCAAATGTCTTGGCACTAGTGGGACTATAGCAAAGTCCAATAGCCACGTATAGGATGCCACTAGGTACACTGAGTGTTTGCTAGTATAATGGCTTACTTATAATTAGTTGGAGTGTGCAACGCAGGCAGATGCGCTCTGCAAATGTCTTGGCACTAGTGGGACTATAGCAAAGTCCAATAGCCACGTATAGGATGCCACTAGGTACACTGAGTGTTTGCTAGTATAATGGCTTACTTATAATTAGTTGGAGTGTGCAACGCAGGCAGATGCGCTCTGCAAATGTCTTGGCACTAGTGGGACTATAGCAAAGTCCAATAGCCACAGATAGGATGCCACTAGGTACACTGAGTGTTTGCTAGTATAATGGCTTACTTATAATTAGTTGGAGTGTGCAACGCAGGCAGATGCGCTCTGCAAATGTCTTGGCACTAGTGGGACTATAGCAAGGTCCAATAGCCACGTATAGGATGCCACTAGGTACACTGAGTGTTTGCTAGTATAATGGCTTACTTATAATTAGTTGGAGTGTGCAACGCAGGCAGATGCGCTCTGCAAATGTCTTGGCACTAGTGGGACTATAGCAAAGTCCAATAGCCACGTATAGGATGCCACTAGGTACACTGAGTGTTTGCTAGTATAATGGCTTACTTATAATTAGTTGGAGTGTGCAACGCAGGCAGATGCGCTCTGCAAATGTCTTGGCACTAGTGGGACTATAGCAAGGTCCAATAGCCACGTATAGGATGCCACTAGGTACACTGAGTGTTTGCTAGTATAATGGCTTACTTATAATTAGTTGGAGTGTGCAACGCAGGCAGATGCGCTCTGCAAATGTCTTGGCACTAGTGGGACTATAGCAAAGTCCAATAGCCACGTATAGGATGCCACTAGGTACACTGAGTGTTTGCTAGTATAATGGCTAAGTTAAAATTAGTTGGAGTGTGCAACGCAGGCAGATGCGCTCTGCAAATGTCTTGGCACTAGTGGGACTATAGCAAAGTCCAATAGCCACGTATAGGATGCCACTAGGTACACTGAGTGTTTGCTAGTAAAATTGCTTATTTTAAAAAAGTTGGAGTGTGCAATGCAGGCAGACGTGCTCTGCAAATGTCTTTGCACTAGTGGGACTATAGCAAAGTCCAATAGCCACAGATAGGATGCCACTAGGTACACTGAGTTTTTGCTAGTATAATGGCTTACTTATAATTAGTTGGAGTGTGCAACGCAGGCAGATGCGCTCTGCAAATGTCTTGGCACTAGTGGGACTATAGCAAGGTCCAATAGCCACGTATAGGATGCCACTAGGTACACTGAGTGTTTGCTAGTATAATGGCTTACTTATAATTAGTTGGAGTGTGCAACGCAGGCAGATGCGCTCTGCAAATGTCTTGGCACTAGTGGGACTATAGCAAGGTCCAATAGCCACGTATAGGATGCCACTAGGTACACTGAGTGTTTGCTAGTATAATGGCTTACTTATAATTAGTTGGAGTGTGCAACGCAGGCAGATGCGCTCTGCAAATGTCTTGGCACTAGTGGGACTATAGCAAAGTCCAATAGCCACAGATAGGATGCCACTAGGTACACTGAGTGTTTGCTAGTATAATGGCTTACTTATAATTAGTTGGAGTGTGCAACGCAGGCAGATGCGCTCTGCAAATGTCTTGGCACTAGTGGGACTATAGCAAGGTCCAATAGCCACGTATAGGATGCCACTAGGTACACTGAGTGTTTGCTAGTATAATGGCTTACTTATAATTAGTTGGAGTGTGCAACGCAGGCAGATGCGCTCTGCAAATGTCTTGGCACTAGTGGGACTATAGCAAGGTCCAATAGCCACGTATAGGATGCCACTAGGTACACTGAGTGTTTGCTAGTATAATGGCTTACTTATAATTAGTTGGAGTGTGCAACGCAGGCAGATGCGCTCTGCAAATGTCTTGGCACTAGTGGGACTATAGCAAAGTCCAATAGCCACAGATAGGATGCCACTAGGTACACTGAGTGTTTGCTAGTATAATGGCTTACTTATAATTAGTTGGAGTGTGCAACGCAGGCAGATGCGCTCTGCAAATGTCTTGGCACTAGTGGGACTATAGCAAAGTCCAATAGCCACGTATAGGATGCCACTAGGTACACTGAGTGTTTGCTAGTAAAATTGCTTAGTTTAAAATAGTTGGAGTGTGCAATGCAGGCAGACGTGCTCTGCAAATGTCTTTGCACTAGTGGGACTATAGCAAAGTCCAATAGCCACAGATAGGATGCCACTAGGTACACTGAGTGTTTGCTAGTATAATGGCTTACTTATAATTAGTTGGAGTGTGCAACGCAGGCAGATGCGCTCTGCAAATGTCTTGGCACTAGTGGGACTATAGCAAAGTCCAATAGCCACGTATAGGATGCCACTAGGTACACTGAGTGTTTGCTAGTAAAATTGCTTAGTTTAAAAAAGTTGGAGTGTGCAATGCAGGCAGACGTGCTCTGCAAATGTCTTTGCACTAGTGGGACTATAGCAAAGTCCAATAGCCACAGATAGGATGCCACTAGGTACACTGAGTGTTTGCTAGTATAATGGCTTACTTATAATTAGTTGGAGTGTGCAACGCAGGCAGATGCGCTCTGCAAATGTCTTGGCACTAGTGGGACTATAGCAAAGTCCAATAGCCACGTATAGGATGCCACTAGGTACACTGAGTGTTTGCTAGTAAAATTGCTTAGTTTAAAAAAGTTGGAGTGTGCAATGCAGGCAGACGTGCTCTGCAAATGTCTTTGCACTAGTGGGACTATAGCAAAGTCCAATAGCCACAGATAGGATGCCACTAGGTACACTGAGTGTTTGCTAGTATAATGGCTTAGTTATAATGAGTTGGAGTGTGCAGAGGACAGGAGGGTACAGTGGCAGGATTGTGGTGCTCTGGGTAGAGGAATGGAAGCCTGCCTTTCTATTCCCTCCTAATGGTGAAATGCAGGGAGGAAATCCCTGACCTTGGCTACACAGATGCTGTTGCTGTTTGCAGGACCTGTCACCTATGGCTCTCTGACCCTGCCGGTTTGAGCCCTTAAAAGGACTGCTATAAAGTGCTCTCCCTATGCTGTCTAACGCTGTGTATGCAGCGCATACAGCTGTATCGGCTATAGGACTCAGGAGGACGGAGCTGCGACAGTGATGTCTGACACCAAAGACGCAGAAGGCAGATAATGGCGTCCGTGAAGAAAATGTCCGGTTTTATAATGCAGGGACATGTGACATGCAGATCCTATCACACATGCCGTTGCTTCTCTGGCTCAAAGTCAACTTAGCTGTGTGTGTGTCTGTGATTGGCTGACATGCTGGCCCGCCCCACAAGACGCGCGCACTTAGGGAAGGAAGACAAGAAAAAAAAAAAAAAAATGGCGATCGCCATTATAGAAACAGCAGTGATCTGAAGGCGCTGTTCACGCACACTATACACTGAAATGTGATAATAGTTTGATTCACAGAGTGACTTACACTATTACAGCAGAAACCAAGCTATGATTTAGCTGTTTTTTGGCTGCTAGAACCGTTCTCGAACGTTTCTAGAACTATCGAGCTATTGCAAAAAGCTCGAGTTCTAGTTCGATCTAGAACATGCCCCAAAATCACTCGAGCCTAGAACTGGAGAACCACGAACCACGAACCGCACTCAACTCTATCCAGGAGCTTTGGTTCCCTGAGTTTCCAATAGCAAATGTCTAGAAAAAACTCTGTCCATTGGCACAACTCAGCAAGAAAACGAGAAGACCGAGAAGATATATTTCATTTATCTTAATGCCACCTTATTAACAGCACTAAACCCTTCTATTATGTCCCTTAGCCTTTTGAGCTTATCCTCTGGTAAGCGGAAGACCATGCCTCTGGTATCGATCTCAGTGCCTAAAAACTGTATTATAGTAGCCAATCAGAATACAAAAGGATGCATAGGAAGCGTGACTTTATTTCAATATTTTAAAACAATCCAATAAAATGAAGAAAAGTCACTCATACAAGATCCACAGAAGTTGTATAATACATACATAAATCAAAACACTATAAGGCCTGTTTCACACGTCAGTGATTCTGGTACGTTTGTGCTTTTTTTTAAACATAACAGAATCACTGAGATACGCAGATCCATTATAATGAATGGGTCTGCTCACACATCAGTGATTTTTCACTGCACGTGTCTCCGTGCGGCGTACCCGCGTGTCCGTGATTGCTGCACGGAGACATGTCCATTTTTTTCTGGCATCACTGATAGGATGTCCATAAGGTGGCAGCAGAGCATAACAGAAAAAGGTGCCTATTGTGCACTGAAAAGACCCAATGTGATGCACCAGACATATAGAGCCCTAATGGATTCACAAATATAAGATATATCATGAATGACTACTGCATAATGAACGCTAGCATGAAAAAAGAAAGGAATCCATAAAAATAAATAATAAATGGTGCACATATGTTAGAGCCCCACCGAAGGACAAAAAAAGTCTGATGGAAATAGAGAGCATATAGGAACAATAAGAATGTGCAACAGAGAGGAAGGTGAGAATGCAGGATCAATCACTGCCTGTCAGATATTAATAATCAGGGAAATAACTCTGGAGCAGACGCACAAATTAGGGTCTTACCTGGTAAGGTAACAAATAATTAATAGTAGTTGCACTCACCTATTAAGGTTGTGCCAGTCACAACCCCTAAATGCACGTTACAAATGGCGACAGCCGCAGCCCCTAGTAGAAGAGCAATAACGTATAGGAGGAAAATCGGGTGCGTGCCGCGCTGTCACCAAAGGAAACTGATGTTAATTATTTCATCTCTTTATTCTTTTTTCCGGTCAATGTGTTTCAGAGATCACTGTCTCCTTCATCAGGGCAAAAAAAGAACAGTATGCAATCAAAGGAGGAAGAACCTCTATATATACACATATGGAGCTACGTCAGAGGACTGACTGCTGTATTTCAAATACTGCCGGGATGGTCAACTGTTACAATACCGGCCATAAAAGTTCTCAAGTGATATATTGAGAAACATTTATAAAATCACTGGGGTATAGTGTTTCAAATTTCATCAGCTTTTTGAGACAAAAATCAGAAAAAGAAGAAGAAGAAGGACAAAATGAAAAAAAGAAAAAAAAGAAGAAAAAAAAACCAAAAAGGGAGCATTGAGCTCCAGACCCTGTATTGAGTCTTAGAAGTGTAGTGACAAGTGCATCTGTCCACAACCCTGTAAGGGTGAACGGGATGACGGACAAGAAAAATTATGTTCGTGGCAAAAAATGGTGGTGTTGCTATATAAAATTGCATTAAGAATAAAGAAAGGAAAAATTTCTTTATAAAAGTAGTGAAGAAAAAAGTGGAAAAAAGGGGAGTGTAAGCCATTTTACTAATAAATAGTGATGAGCGAGCATGCTTGTTACTACTCGGTACTCGCACGAGTATCACTGTACTCGGTCTACTCGACGGGGACCGAGTAATCTCGCGATACTCGTGCTGTACTCGTGGTCTTCATCCCTGCATGTTGGCGCTCTTTTGAGAGCCAGCCCTCATGCAGGGATTGGCTGGCAGACCACTGCAATGCCACAGCCCTGTTAGTTGTGGAATTGCAGTGATTGGCCGGCCTGCACAGCGTGACCGAGCCTTTATACCGGCGGGCGCGCTGTGCTCTGCTCACAGCTATCCAGACAGTCAGTGCAGGGAGAGGGTCGCTGCTTCAGGGAAAGGTTTGCGGCCCTTTATAGCTATTTCCGTAGCAGGGCTGCAAACAGTGTGACCAAAAGTCCTTCTCAGGACTATTCTAGTTGTATACAGGCAGGCAGGGTATAGCCAGGTCGGAGTACAGTAGCAGAGTCCTTCTCAGGACTATTGTTGCTGTATACAGGCAGGGTATAGCCAGGTTGGAATACAGGCTAGTGACCAAAAGAGTCCTTGTCAGGACTATTGTAGCAGTATACAGGCAGGCAGGCAGGCAGGCAGGGTATATAGCCATTCCTAGTGGTGACCGTATACCAGCCTTCATCATATCTGGGGCTGGTGTACACAGTCTAAAACAGTCCTGATAGTGTCAGACTTCTCAGCAATTGTCGCTCCTAAAACCTGTTAGGTTCTTAGTGCGTCCGTGCTTGCATTTAAAAACCGCACGTGTGTGCCTGTCAGTGGCAGCGTACAGGTGCACAATTTGCACAAACTTTGATATAACGCCCAAGTCTAGTGAATACACGTCAGCACAGCATTGCAAAATGCGCAAGGGCGTTGGCAAGGAACAAGGAAGTGGACGTGATGGTGGTGCAGGCAGAGGCCGAGGTCGTGGGCAAGCTCTAATTTTGCCACAACAAAGGGCCACATCTAGTCGCTCGCACGTCCTGTCCCAAATTCTTGGGGACCGCAGCAGTACACCGCTCTTGAACCAAGACCAGTGTCAACAGGTTGTTAGTTGGATAGCGGATAATGCTTCCAGTCAGATTGGCACCACCACAAACACTCTGTCTTCCACACGGTCAAGTGTCAGTAGCCGTGATACTGCACCGCACATTTAAGAACCTGATCCTCCTTCCTACCACAAGGCTGAGTACACGTCCTCGGACATTAATGATCCCACACTTGGACACTCGGAAGAGCTGTTCACGTTTCCATTCGCACATTCTGGCCTCTCGCCAGCTCATGTTGAAGTGGGTCATGAGGAGATCGTATGTACAGATGGCCAAATATTTGAGCAGCCACGTTCTCACGAAGTTGGCAACGTGTCTCAACAAGGGGTGGACGATGATGAGACACAATTGTCAGGAAGTCAGGAGGAGGAGCAGGGTGCGGAAGAGGAAGACGACGTGGTGGATGATCCAGTAACTGACCCAACCTGGCAGGAGGATATGCAGAGCGAGGACAGCAGTGCACAGGGGGAGGGAGGCGTAGCATCCCAACAGGCAGTAAGAAGCAGGGTGGTGGCTCCAGGCAGAAGTCAGGCAACCGTTCCCCGGAACAACAACACGACACAAGGTGCCTGTACAAATGTTAGGTCTTCCCGAGTCTGGCAGTTTTTTAAGTTGGATCCAGATGATTCTAAAAAGGCCATTTGCAACACCTGCCGTGCCAGCATCAGCAGGGGTACCAAAACTAGCAGCCTGACCACCACCAGCATGATCAGGCACATGTCAGCCAAGCACCCGACTTTGTGGGAAGTACAACAGAGTCGAGGAGCAGTGCTTGCTAATGTCACTGCTACGTCTTCGCTGGTTGTGCATGCGAGCCAATCCCCTGTCCATGCTGCCTGCGAACAAGCCTCCTCCGGTCCTGCACCTGCAGTTGCCTACTCAGAAATAACACCATCATCAAGCACGTCCTTGTCCCAGCTCAGCGTTCAGTTATCCATTCAGCAAACCTTTGAACGCAGGCGCAAATACACTGCCAACACCCCACATGCCACAGTTCTAAATGCTAACATTTCGCGACTGCTTGCGCTGGAAATGTTGCCTTTTAGGCTGGTGGAGACAGAAGCATTCCGCGACCTGATGGCGGCAGCTGTCCCACGTTACTCGGTCCCCAGCCGCCACTATTTCTCCCGGTGTGCCGTCCCCGCGTTGCATAACCACGTGTCACAAAACATCACACGTGCCCTGAACAACGCTGTTTCACCCAAAGTCCACCTAACCACAGACACGTGGACAAGTGCTTGTGGGCAAGGCCGCTACATCTCGTTGACGGCACACTGGGTTAATATTGTGGAAGCTGGGACCCAGTCTGAGCGAGGGACGGAACACGTCCTTCCCACACCAAGGTTTGCAGGCCCTACCTCAGTCAGTGTTTCACCCACACTCTACAGCTCCGGAATGTCATGCTCTTCAGCCTCCTCCTCCTCCTGCGCATCCTCATCCACTGTACCCTCCACACCAGTCCCAAGCTGGAAGCACTGCAGCACTGCCTCGGCGAAGCGGCAACAGGCTGTGCTGAAGCTAATCTGCATAGGTGACAAACCCCACAATGCAGAAGAGCTGTGGACAGCTCTGAAACAGCAGGCAGATCACTGGCTCACACCTCTGAACCTAAAGCCAGGAAAGGTCGTGTGTGACAATGGCCGGAACCTGGTGGCGGCTTTGAGGCGAGGCCAGCTGACACATGTTCCATGCGTGGCCCATGTGCTCAACCTCGTGGTTCAGCGGTTTCTAAAGTCATACCCAGAGCTGTCTGATCTGCTGGTAAAAGTTCGCCGCCTGTCTGCACATTTTCGAAAGTCACCTACTGCTTCAGCCGGCCTTGCCGGCTTTCAGCGCAGTTTGCATCTTCCGGCTCACAGACTGGTGTGTGATGTCCCCACGCGTTGGAATTCAACTCTGCACATGTTGGTCAGGATATGTGAGCAGAAGAGGGCAGTTGTTGAGTACCAGCATCACCTAAGCCGTCGGGAAATGGGTCAAACTCCACACATAACACCTGAGGAGTGGAGATGGATGTCCGACCTATGTACCATCCTCCAAAACTTTGAGGACTCCACCAAGATGGTGAGTGGTGATGACGCCATTATTAGTGTCACCATACCGCTACTCTGCCTTCTAAAACGGTCTCTGCTCAAAACCAAACATGATGCATTGCAGGCGGAGCGCGATGAGTTGCAGCAAGAAACAGTAGTGGGTGTGGGTGATAACACACAGCCCAGCCTCGTCTCATCACAACGTGCAGTGGAGGACTATGACGAGGAGGAGGATGAAGACATGGAGCAAATCTCCGGCCAAATTGAGGATATGACATGCACACCAGTCATATCCTCGGTTCAGCGTGGCTGGCCAGAGGACAGGGTAGATGAGGAGGAGGAGGAGGAGGAGGAGGACAGCATGTTCAGTCAACGTGTTGGTCAGGCTACTGAAGTCCTGGCTGTTAAGAGTCTGGCGCACATGGCTGACTTTATGGTAAGCTGCCTGTCTCGTGACCCTCGCGTTAAGAACATCTTGGCCGACAATCATTACTGGTTGGTAACACTGTTAGACCCACGCTACAAGGAGAACTTTATGTCTCTTATTCTCCAGGCGGAGAGGTCAACCAAAATGCAGCAGTTCCGGAAGGCCATAGTCACGGAAGTAGGCAAAGCATTCCCCTCACAAAACGCTAGCGGCATAGGTCAGGAATCAGTGGACAACCAAGGCGTACAGCCGAGAGAGGCACAAGTCCAATCCGCCAGAGGTAGGGGAACAGTCTTTAAGATGTGGGACAGTTTTCTCAGCCCCTCACGTACCACAGCCCCTGAGGTGCGGGGTAGTGCCACAAGAAATCCTAAGTTTGCCCAGATGCTCAAGGAGTACCTTGCAGATCGAACAACTGTACTCCGACATTCCTCTGTGCCTTACAATTATTGGGTATCCAAGGTGGACAAGTGGCATGAATTGGCTCTCTACGCCTTGGAAGTCCTGGCCTGCCCTGCCGCTAGCGTTTTGTCAGAGCGTGTTTTTAGTGCCGCAGGTGGAATCATTACAGATAAACGCACCCGCCTGTCAACTGAAAATGCTGACAGGCTGACTCTGATCAAGATGAACAAGGGTTGGATTGGGCCAGACTTCACCACACCACCAGCAAATGAGAGCGGAATTTAAAGTTTGTAACGGGAATTTGCCATGTACCTCCAGTCACCCATGGGTACACACTTCTGGACTTTGGATAATCGCTGGACTGCTCCTCCTTCTCCTCATGCGCCACCATGATGACCGTTACAAGAGTTAGGCCTTTGTTTCAGGTATACCCCCAGTGGTAAATTTTTTCGCCCATTCTTTGCAGAATGGACATTACAACGACAGGAGACCCGCTCCTTTGCAATGGGAACAATGTTTTGAGGCCCTCATGCACGTCTCTATGCAGGGACAACGTGGAGCCTCCCAATTTTTGGCTGCCCTGCCAAAGGGCTATACTATAATACACCCACTTCCTGACAATGGACACTTAATGTTTTGAGGCCCTCATGCACGTCTCTATCCAGGGACAACGTGGAGCCTCCCAATTTTTGGCTGCCCTGCCAAAGGGCTATACTACAAAAGACCCACTTCCTGACAATGGACACTTAATGTTTTGAGGCCCTCATGCACGTCTCTATCCAGGGACAACGTGGAGCCTCCCAATTTTTGGCTGCCCTGCCAAAGGGCTATACTATAATACACCCACTTCCTGACAATGGACACTTAATGTTTTGAGGCCCTCATGCACGTCTCTATCCAGGGACAACGTGGAGCCTCCCAATTTTTGGCTGCCCTGCCAAAGGGCTATACTACAAAAGACCCACTTCCTTCCAATGGGCACTTCAGGTTTACAGGCCCTCATGCACGTCTCTATCCAGGGACAACGTGGAGCCTCCCAATTTTTGGCTGCCCTGCCTAAGGGCTATACTATAATACACCCACTTCCTGACACTGGACACTTAATGTTTTGAGGCCCTCATGCACGTCTCTATCCAGGGACAACGTGGAGCCCCCCAATTTTTGGCTGCCCTGCCTAAGGGCTATACTACAATAGACCCACTTCCTTACAATGGGCACTTCAGGTTTACAGGCCATCATGCACGTCTGTATGCAGGGGCATTGGTGAACCTCACAATTTTGGACTGCCCTGGCAAAGGAAAATACTACAAAGACTCAGTTCCTCAAAATGGGCACATTAGACTCAGAGGCCTTTATGTACGTCTCTTCTCAGGGACATCGGAGTGCCACACAATAGTATAGCCCTTAGGCAGGGCAATAAAAAAGGAATCTGAACACATTCGCGCAAAAATGAAATGACCACAATTTTCTCCAAAACTATAACAGATGCAAACTGTGGTGGAGATGAGATTTGATAAAGTAAGTGGAAATCCAGTAAAAGTTTCATTTGGCTACTTTGCACTCTCGAGATAATCGTCACCATGTGTCTGTGGTTAGGTGGACTTTGGGTGAAACAGCGTTGTTCAGGGCACGTGTGATGTTTTGTGACACGTGGTTATGCAACGCGGGGACGGCACACCGGGAGAAATAGTGGCGGCTGGGGACCGAGTAACGTGGGACAGCTGCCGCCATCAGGTCGCGGAATGCTTCTGTCTCCACCAGCCTAAAAGGCAACATTTCCAGCGCAAGCAGTCGCGAAATGTTAGCATTTAGAACTGTGGCATGTGGGGTGTTGGCAGTGTATTTGCGCCTGCGTTCAAAGGTTTGCTGAATGGATAACTGAACGCTGCGCTGGGACAAGGACGTGCTTGATGATGGTGTTATTTCTGAGTAGGCAACTGCAGGTGCAGGACCGGAGGAGGCTTGTTCGCAGGCAGCATGGACAGGGGATTGGCTCGCATGCACAACCAGCGAAGACGTAGCAGTGACATTAGCAAGCACTGCTCCTCGACTCTGTTGTACTTCCCACAAAGTCGGGTGCTTGGCTGACATGTGCCTGATCATGCTGGTGGTGGTCAGGCTGCTAGTTTTGGTACCCCTGCTGATGCTGGCACGGCAGGTGTTGCAAATGGCCTTTTTAGAATCATCTGGATCCAACTTAAAAAACTGCCAGACTCGGGAAGACCTAACATTTGTACAGGCACCTTGTGTCGTGTTGTTGTTCCGGGGAACGGTTGCCTGACTTCTGCCTGGAGCCACCACCCTGCTTCTTACTGCCTGTTGGGATGCTACGCCTCCCTCCCCCTGTGCACTGCTGTCCTCGCTCTGCATATCCTCCTGCCAGGTTGGGTCAGTTACTGGATCATCCACCACGTCGTCTTCCTCTTCCGCACCCTGCTCCTCCTCCTGACTTCCTGACAATTGTGTCTCATCATCGTCCACCCCTTGTTGAGACACGTTGCCAACTTCGTGAGAACGTGGCTGCTCAAATATTTGGCCATCTGTACATACGATCTCCTCATGACCCACTTCAACATGAGCTGGCGAGAGGCCAGAATGTGCGAATGGAAACGTGAACAGCTCTTCCGAGTGTCCAAGTGTGGGATCATTAATGTCCGAGGACGTGTACTCAGCCTTGTGGTAGGAAGGAGGATCAGGTTCTGAAATGTGCGGTGCAGTATCACGGCTACTGACACTTGACCGTGTGGAAGACAGAGTGTTTGTGGTGGTGCCAATCTGACTGGAAGCATTATCCGCTATCCAACTAACAACCTGTTGACACTGGTCTTGGTTCAAGAGCGGTGTACTGCTGCGGTCCCCAAGAATTTGGGACAGGACGTGCGAGCGACTAGATGTGGCCCTTTGTTGTGGCAAAATTAGAGCTTGCCCACGACCTCGGCCTCTGCCTGCACCACCATCACGTCCACTTCCTTGTTCCTTGCCAACGCCCTTGCGCATTTTGCAATGCTGTGCTGACGTGTATTCACTAGACTTGGGCGTTATATCAAAGTTTGTGCAAATTGTGCACCTGTACGCTGCCACTGACAGGCACACACGTGCGGTTTTTAAATGCAAGCACGGACGCACTAAGAACCTAACAGGTTTTAGGAGCGACAATTGCTGAGAAGTCTGACACTATCAGGACTGTTTTAGACTGTGTACACCAGCCCCAGATATGATGAAGGCTGGTATACGGTCACCACTAGGAATGGCTATATACCCTGCCTGCCTGCCTGCCTGCCTGCCTGTATACTGCTACAATAGTCCTGACAAGGACTCTTTTGGTCACTAGCCTGTATTCCAACCTGGCTATACCCTGCCTGTATACAGCAACAATAGTCCTGAGAAGGACTCTGCTACTGTACTCCGACCTGGCTATACCCTGCCTGCCTGTATACAACTAGAATAGTCCTGAGAAGGACTTTTGGTCACACTGTTTGCAGCCCTGCTACGGAAATAGCTATAAAGGGCCGCAAACCTTTCCCTGAAGCAGCGACCCTCTCCCTGCACTGACTGTCTGGATAGCTGTGAGCAGAGCACAGCGCGCCCGCCGGTATAAAGGCTCGGTCACGCTGTGCAGGCCGGCCAATCACTGCAATTCCACAACTAACAGGGCTGTGGCATTGCAGTGGTCTGCCAGCCAATCCCTGCATGAGGGCTGGCTCTCAAAAGAGCGCCAACATGCAGGGATGAAGACCACGAGTACAGCACGAGTATCGCGAGATTACTCGGTCCCCGTCGAGTAGACCGAGTACAGTGATACTCGTGCGAGTACCGAGTAGTAACAAGCATGCTCGCTCATCACTATTTATTAGTAAAATGGCTTACACTCCCCTTTTTTCCACTTTTTTCTTCACTACTTTTATAAAGAAATTTTTCCTTTCTTTATTCTTAATGCAATTTTATATAGCAACACCACCATTTTTTGCCACGAACATAATTTTTCTTGTCCGTCATCCCGTTCACCCTTACAGGGTTGTGGACAGATGCACTTGTCACTACACTTCTAAGACTCAATACAGGGTCTGGAGCTCAATGCTCCCTTTTTGGTTTTTTTTTCTTCTTTTTTTTCTTTTTTTCATTTTGTCCTTCTTCTTCTTCTTTTTCTGATTTTTGTCTCAAAAAGCTGATGAAATTTGAAACACTATACCCCAGTGATTTTATAAATGTTTCTCAATATATCACTTGAGAACTTTTATGGCCGGTATTGTAACAGTTGACCATCCCGGCAGTATTTGAAATACAGCAGTCAGTCCTCTGACGTAGCTCCATATGTGTATATATAGAGGTTCTTCCTCCTTTGATTGCATACTGTTCTTTTTTTGCCCTGATGAAGGAGACAGTGATCTCTGAAACACATTGACCGGAAAAAAGAATAAAGAGATGAAATAATTAACATCAGTTTCCTTTGGTGACAGCGCGGCACGCACCCGATTTTCCTCCTATACGTTATTGCTCTTCTACTAGGGGCTGCGGCTGTCGCCATTTGTAACGTGCATTTAGGGGTTGTGACTGGCACAACCTTAATAGGTGAGTGCAACTACTATTAATTATTTGTTACCTTACCAGGTAAGACCCTAATTTGTGCGTCTGCTCCAGAGTTATTTACCTGATTATTAATATCTGACAGGCAGTGATTGATCCTGCATTCTCACCTTCCTCTCTGTTGCACATTCTTATTGTTCCTATATGCTCTCTATTTCCATCAGACTTTTTTTGTCCTTCGGTGGGGCTCTAACATATGTGCACCATTTATTATTTATTTTTATGGATTCCTTTCTTTTTTCATGCTAGCGTTCATTATGCAGTAGTCATTCATGATATATCTTATATTTGTGAATCCATTAGGGCTCTATATGTCTGGTGCATCACATTGGGTCTTTTTAGTGCACAATAGGCACCTTTTTCTGTTATGCTCTGCTGCCACCTTATGGACATCCTATCAGTGATGCCAGAAAAAAATGGACATGTCTCCGTGCAGCAATCACGGACACGCGGGTACGCCGCACGGAGACACGTGCAGTGAAAAATCACTGATGTGTGAGCAGACCCATTCATTATAATGGATCTGCGTATCTCAGTGATTCTGTTATGTTTAAAAAAAAGCACAAACGTACCAGAATCACTGACGTGTGAAACAGGCCTTATAGTGTTTTGATTTATGTATGTATTATACAACTTCTGTGGATCTTGTATGAGTGACTTTTCTTCATTTTATTGGATTGTTTTAAAATATTGAAATAAAGTCACGCTTCCTATGCATCCTTTTGTATTCTGATTGGCTACTATAATACAGTTTTTAGGCACTGAGATCGATACCAGAGGCATGGTCTTCCGCTTACCAGAGGATAAGCTCAAAAGGCTAAGGGACATAATAGAAGGGTTTAGTGCTGTTAATAAGGTGGCATTAAGATAAATGAAATATATCTTCTCGGTCTTCTCGTTTTCTTGCTGAGTTGTGCCAATGGACAGAGTTTTTTCTAGACATTTGCTATTGGAAACTCAGGGAACCAAAGCTCCTGGATAGAGTTGAGTGCGGTTCGTGGTTCGTGGTTCTCCAGTTCTAGGCTCGAGTGATTTTGGGGCATGTTCTAGATCGAACTAGAACTCGAGCTTTTTGCAATAGCTCGATAGTTCTAGAAACGTTCGAGAACGGTTCTAGCAGCCAAAAAACAGCTAAATCATAGCTTGGTTTCTGCTGTAATAGTGTAAGTCACTCTGTGAATCAAACTATTATCACATTTCAGTGTATAGTGTGCGTGAACAGCGCCTTCAGATCACTGCTGTTTCTATAATGGCGATCGCCATTTTTTTTTTTTTTTCTTGTCTTCCTTCCCTAAGTGCGCGCGTCTTGTGGGGCGGGCCAGCATGTCAGCCAATCACAGACACACACACAGCTAAGTTGACTTTGAGCCAGAGAAGCAACGGCATGTGTGATAGGATCTGCATGTCACATGTCCCTGCATTATAAAACCGGACATTTTCTTCACGGACGCCATTATCTGCCTTCTGCGTCTTTGGTGTCAGACATCACTGTCGCAGCTCCGTCCTCCTGAGTCCTATAGCCGATACAGCTGTATGCGCTGCATACACAGCGTTAGACAGCATAGGGAGAGCACTTTATAGCAGTCCTTTTAAGGGCTCAAACCGGCAGGGTCAGAGAGCCATAGGTGACAGGTCCTGCAAACAGCAACAGCATCTGTGTAGCCAAGGTCAGGGATTTCCTCCCTGCATTTCACCATTAGGAGGGAATAGAAAGGCAGGCTTCCATTCCTCTACCCAGAGCACCACAATCCTGCCACTGTACCCTCCTGTCCTCTGCACACTCCAACTCATTATAACTAAGCCATTATACTAGCAAACACTCAGTGTACCTAGTGGCATCCTATCTGTGGCTATTGGACTTTGCTATAGTCCCACTAGTGCAAAGACATTTGCAGAGCACGTCTGCCTGCATTGCACACTCCAACTTTTTTAAACTAAGCAATTTTACTAGCAAACACTCAGTGTACCTAGTGGCATCCTATACGTGGCTATTGGACTTTGCTATAGTCCCACTAGTGCCAAGACATTTGCAGAGCGCATCTGCCTGCGTTGCACACTCCAACTAATTATAAGTAAGCCATTATACTAGCAAACACTCAGTGTACCTAGTGGCATCCTATCTGTGGCTATTGGACTTTGCTATAGTCCCACTAGTGCAAAGACATTTGCAGAGCACGTCTGCCTGCATTGCACACTCCAACTTTTTTAAACTAAGCAATTTTACTAGCAAACACTCAGTGTACCTAGTGGCATCCTATACGTGGCTATTGGACTTTGCTATAGTCCCACTAGTGCCAAGACATTTGCAGAGCGCATCTGCCTGCGTTGCACACTCCAACTAATTATAAGTAAGCCATTATACTAGCAAACACTCAGTGTACCTAGTGGCATCCTATCTGTGGCTATTGGACTTTGCTATAGTCCCACTAGTGCAAAGACATTTGCAGAGCACGTCTGCCTGCATTGCACACTCCAACTTTTTTAAACTAAGCAATTTTACTAGCAAACACTCAGTGTACCTAGTGGCATCCTATACGTGGCTATTGGACTTTGCTATAGTCCCACTAGTGCCAAGACATTTGCAGAGCGCATCTGCCTGCGTTGCACACTCCAACTAATTATAAGTAAGCCATTATACTAGCAAACACTCAGTGTACCTAGTGGCATCCTATCTGTGGCTATTGGACTTTGCTATAGTCCCACTAGTGCCAAGACATTTGCAGAGCGCATCTGCCTGCGTTGCACACTCCAACTAATTATAAGTAAGCCATTATACTAGCAAACACTCAGTGTACCTAGTGGCATCCTATACGTGGCTATTGGACCTTGCTATAGTCCCACTAGTGCCAAGACATTTGCAGAGCGCATCTGCCTGCGTTGCACACTCCAACTAATTATAAGTAAGCCATTATACTAGCAAACACTCAGTGTACCTAGTGGCATCCTATACGTGGCTATTGGACCTTGCTATAGTCCCACTAGTGCCAAGACATTTGCAGAGCGCATCTGCCTGCGTTGCACACTCCAACTAATTATAAGTAAGCCATTATACTAGCAAACACTCAGTGTACCTAGTGGCATCCTATCTGTGGCTATTGGACTTTGCTATAGTCCCACTAGTGCCAAGACATTTGCAGAGCGCATCTGCCTGCGTTGCACACTCCAACTAATTATAAGTAAGCCATTATACTAGCAAACACTCAGTGTACCTAGTGGCATCCTATACGTGGCTATTGGACCTTGCTATAGTCCCACTAGTGCCAAGACATTTGCAGAGCGCATCTGCCTGCGTTGCACACTCCAACTAATTATAAGTAAGCCATTATACTAGCAAACACTCAGTGTACCTAGTGGCATCCTATACGTGGCTATTGGACCTTGCTATAGTCCCACTAGTGCCAAGACATTTGCAGAGCGCATCTGCCTGCGTTGCACACTCCAACTAATTATAAGTAAGCCATTATACTAGCAAAAACTCAGTGTACCTAGTGGCATCCTATCTGTGGCTATTGGACTTTGCTATAGTCCCACTAGTGCAAAGACATTTGCAGAGCACGTCTGCCTGCATTGCACACTCCAACTTTTTTAAACTAAGCAATTTTACTAGCAAACACTCAGTGTACCTAGTGGCATCCTATACGTGGCTATTGGACTTTGCTATAGTCCCACTAGTGCCAAGACATTTGCAGAGCGCATCTGCCTGCGTTGCACACTCCAACTAATTTTAACTTAGCCATTATACTAGCAAACACTCAGTGTACCTAGTGGCATCCTATACGTGGCTATTGGACTTTGCTATAGTCCCACTAGTGCCAAGACATTTGCAGAGCGCATCTGCCTGCGTTGCACACTCCAACTAATTATAAGTAAGCCATTATACTAGCAAACACTCAGTGTACCTAGTGGCATCCTATACGTGGCTATTGGACCTTGCTATAGTCCCACTAGTGCCAAGACATTTGCAGAGCGCATCTGCCTGCGTTGCACACTCCAACTAATTATAAGTAAGCCATTATACTAGCAAACACTCAGTGTACCTAGTGGCATCCTATACGTGGCTATTGGACTTTGCTATAGTCCCACTAGTGCCAAGACATTTGCAGAGCGCATCTGCCTGCGTTGCACACTCCAACTAATTATAAGTAAGCCATTATACTAGCAAACACTCAGTGTACCTAGTGGCATCCTATACGTGGCTATTGGACCTTGCTATAGTCCCACTAGTGCCAAGACATTTGCAGAGCGCATCTGCCTGCGTTGCACACTCCAACTAATTATAAGTAAGCCATTATACTAGCAAACACTCAGTGTACCTAGTGGCATCCTATCTGTGGCTATTGGACTTTGCTATAGTCCCACTAGTGCCAAGACATTTGCAGAGCGCATCTGCCTGCGTTGCACACTCCAACTAATTATAAGTAAGCCATTATACTAGCAAACACTCAGTGTACCTAGTGGCATCCTATACGTGGCTATTGGACTTTGCTATAGTCCCACTAGTGCCAAGACATTTGCAGAGCGCATCTGCCTGCGTTGCACACTCCAACTAATTATAAGTAAGCCATTATACTAGCAAACACTCAGTGTACCTAGTGGCATCCTATACGTGGCTATTGGACTTTGCTATAGTCCCACTAGTGCCAAGACATTTGCAGAGCGCATCTGCCTGCGTTGCACACTCCAACTAATTTTAACTTAGCCATTATACTAGCAAACACTCAGTGTACCTAATGGCATCCTATACGTGGCTATTGGACTTTGCTATAGTCCCACTAGTGCCAAGACATTTTCAGAGCGCATCTGCCTGCGTTGCACACTCCAACTAATTATAAGTAAGCCATTATACTAGCAAACACTCAGTGTACCTAGTGGCATCCTATACGTGGCTATTGGACTTTGCTATAGTCCCACTAGTGCCAAGACATTTGCAGAGCGCATCTGCCTGCGTTGCACACTCCAACTAATTTTAACTTAGCCATTATACTAGCAAACACTCAGTGTACCTAGTGGCATCCTATACGTGGCTATGGGACTTTGCTATAGTCCCACTAGTGCCAAGACATTTGCAGAGCGCATCTGCCTGCGTTGCACACTCCAACTCATTATAACTAAGTTGCATTGTCAGGGATATTTATTCTTTATTATTCTGCTGTTAATAAAGCTAGACCACCACTGCAATCTTCACCACCTCTCAATTTTTACTACCACATTTTCAGTCCACAATCTTGTCGCAATCAACATGAGTGGCAAAATGACAGATGCTGGTGGAAAGGGGAAGAGGCGTGGTGGAAAAGGCAAAAAAGGTTTTGTCTGTGGGGAAAGTGGCAAAGCTCCATTATCATCTGCTGAAGATAGACCATCTACCAGAAAAAGTAAGATGTCTACTACTTACCGTGGACAATCCGATGTGCTCCCTTTTTTACGGACACGAACAACAGGAAGAAAGGTAGATGATGGGCAAAAAAGGAAAATGCTTGAATGGATCTCAAGTGGTCCAACAAGTGCCCTCTCAGCCACTTCAAGTACCGCATCCAAAAAACACCAGTCCTCTGAGTTGTCATCCCAATCACACTTGATTTCTCCCAGCTCTGAAGTCTCCATCAGCCCTGCACAGTATGGTGGAACTGAGATGGCTGAGTCTGCAGAGCTGTTCAGTCACACTATAGCCTGGGAATCAGAGGTCTGCTCCCAAGCTACAGTGAGTACAGAACAGGAAATGGTCTGCAGTGATGCCCAGAACCTTTGTGACTCTGATTCAGGCCGTGAGGACCAAGTTTCTGAGCATAATGTTGACCCTTTGTCACAAACTGTAACACCTGTGGTTATAGACAATGAGGAACATACTGATGAAGATGAGACGCAGATACCCGATTGGGATGACAACTTAAATATTCGGTCAGGGCAAGAAGAGGCTCGGTCTGAGGGGGAGGGGAGTGCAAACACAACAATTGATGATGAAGTTCTAGATTCCACCTACTGTCAACCCCCAGTCAGGCACTCGAGGAGGTCAACAGAGGCGGTGGAGGAGGATGCAACCGACGACGAAGTTACCTTGCGCCTTCCTGGACAGAGTCGGAGCACTGGTAGCACGTCTACAACTGCATCCTCAGCCACCACTCTGCCTATGAGCATTATTCGGGGTGGATCAACAGGTCGCATGGCCTCTAAGCCTTGCCTAGCCTGGTCCTTTTTTGACATAGAAAAAGATCGCCCAAATCATGTGATATGTAAAATTTGTCATGATTCTCTTAGTAGAGGTCAAAACCTCAGCAGTTTGACAACTTCTTCCATGAATCGTCACATGAATAAATATCATAGGTCCCGGTGGGAAGCTCACTGTGCTGCAATGCTGCAAGAGCGAACCATCCACCGCCCGCCCCTTCCAGTGCATCCGCGCGCTCTTCATCTTCTAGGACTGTGGGGACAGCTGTCACACCTGTTTTTCCACGCCAAACTTCCACCACTGTAACCGCAACAGGCAGTTTGCTTGTAAGGTCGTCAGTTGGTTTGGAAGGGGAAACAAGTGAGTGTGTACAGCTCTCTCAGACATCGATAGCACCAACGTTGGATGAAGGCAACATCATGTCTCCGCCTGCACTTTCCTCACAAACCTGCATTTTTCCAGGGACACCCTACTCAACACCGTCTACACACAGCAGCCAGATCTCTGTCCATCAGATGTGGTCAAATAAAAGGCCACTTCCTCCGACCCATGACAAAGCTAAGAGGTTGACTCTATCCCTCTGTAAGCTGTTGGCTACCGAAATGCTGCCTTTCCGCCTAGTGGACACACAGGATTTTAGAGACCTTATGTCTGTCGCTGTGCCCCAGTACCAGATGCCTAGTCGCCACTACTTCTCTAAGAAAGGTGTGCCCGCGCTACACCAGCATGTCGCACACAACATCACCGCTTCCTTGAGAAACTCTGTGTGTGAACGGGTGCATTTCACCACCGATACTTGGACCAGTAAGCATGGACAGGGACGTTACATGTCGCTAACTGGGCACTGGGTAACTATGGTGATAGATGGTGAAGGGTCTGCTGCACAAGTCTTGCCGTCCCCACGACTTGTGTGTCAATCCTCTGTCTGTCCAAGTTCCGCCACAGCTTCTGCATCCTCCACCTCATCTGGGTCCTCCACCTCCGCCCCAAGCCTGCCTGGTCAGGCCACCAGCATTCTCACTGCGCAGAAGGAATCACGCACGCCTCATTACTATGCTGGCAGCAGAGCGCAACGGCATCAGGCGGTCTTTAGCTTGACATGTCTTGGGAATAAGAGTCACACAGCTGAGGAGTTGTGGTCAGCTCTGCGGTCCGAGTTTAATAAATGGTTGTCTCCACTCAACCTGCAGCCTGGTAAGGCCGTGTGCGACAATGCTGCAAACCTGGGTGCGGCACTTCGCCTGGGCATTGTGACACACGTACCTTGTATGGCTCACGTGTTGAACCTTGTCGTCCAGCAATTTTTAACACACTATCCCGGCCTAGATGGCCTTCTGAACAGGGCACGAAAACTGTCAGCTCACTTCCGCCGTTCAAGCGCCGCAGCAGAGCGACTTGCATCGCTCCAGAAGTCTTTCGGCCTGCCGGTTCATCGCCTGAAATGCGATGTGGCGACACGCTGGAATTCAACTCTCCACATGTTACAGCGACTGTGGCAGCACCGCAGAGCCCTGGTGCAATACGTCATGACGTATAGCCTGGGCCAACGAGATGCAGAGGTGGGGCAGATCACCCTGATGGAGTGGTCTCAGATCAAGGACCTATGCACCCTTCTGCACAGTTTCGACATGGCGACGAATATGTTTAGCTCTGACAATGCCATTATCAGCATGACGATTCCAGTCATTTACATGCTGGAGCACACGCTAAACACTATTCGGAGTCAGGGGGTGGGACAACATGAAGGGGAGGAACTACAGGAGGATTCATTTGCGCAAGGGACAACAACATGACCAAGGTCCAGACGTTCATCATCACCAACGCAGCAGGCATGGGACCATGGGGAACAGGGATCGACAAGGGCGCATAGTAGCAGGCGAAATGTTGAGCAAGGTGCAGGAGAACATGAAGAAATGGAGGACGAACTGTCCATGGACATGGAAGACTCAGCGGATGAGGGAGACCTTGGTCAAATTTCAGTTGAAAGAGGTTGGGGGGAGATGTCAGAGGAAGAAAGAACGGGTAGCACCTCTATGCCACAAACACAGCGTGGACTTGGTCCGCATGGCTGCGCAAGACACATGAGTGCCTTTTTGTTGCACTACCTCCAACATGACAGTCGTATTGTCAAAATTAGAAGTGATGATGACTACTGGATTGCCACACTATTAGATCCCCGGTACAAGTCCAAATTTTGTGACATAATTCCAGCCATAGAAAGGGACGCACGTATGCAGGAGTATCAGCAGAAGCTGTTACTCGATCTTAGCTCGGCTTTTCCACCAAACAACCGTGCAGGTGCAGGGAGGGAATCTCCCAGTTGTAACTTGACAAACATGGGACGGTCTCGTCATCTTCAACAGTCTACCCGTACCAGTAGGACCGTATCTGGTGCCGGTAACAGCAATTTTATGGAATCTTTTCATAATTTTTTTAGACCCTCTTTTGCAAGGCCACCAGAGACAACAAGTCTGACACATACTCAACGGCTGGAGAGGATGATACAGGAGTATCTGAGTATCTCCAAATGAACATCGATGCCATGACTGTGCAACTGGAGCCTTGCTCCTTTTGGGCTTCAAACCTAGAAAAATGGCCAGAGCTCTCCAGTTACGCCTTGGAGATTTTGTCGTGTCCAGCTGCCAGCGTTGTCTCTGAACGTGTATTCAGTGCTGCTGGGTGTGTGCTGACAGATAAGCGCACGCGTCTGTCCAGTGACAATGTGGACAGACTGACGTTCATCAAAATGAACAAGTCATGGATCCAGAAGGAATTTACTACCCCTGTGTCATCCTGGGGAGAGTAAATGCTTGTTGATTTGGAATGTGCTTGATGCAAATCAAAACATCCTGTTTGCAACTAGGGCCCAAGTGCTGCCACTGATGGGGTGGGTGTCTGTGTGGCCCAATTTTTGGAAAAAAGGGAGACTCCGCTTGGAGTAACCCTTGCTTGCTGTGTTTTTAAAAGAAGCCAAAATGAACAGAGCTGGGATCAGGAAAGACTTTGCTACCTACCCCGGTGTCATCCTGGGGACGGTTAAGAATAGCGTATTTTTGAATGTGCTTGATGCAAATGTAGCTGTGAAGTGTACAACTGGGGCACAACTGCTGCCACTGAAGGGGTGGGTGTGTGTGGGGCCCAATTTTTGGAAAAAAGGGAGACTCCGCTTGGAGTAACCCTTGCTTGCTGTGTTTTTAAAAGAAGCCAAGATGAACAGAGCTGGGATCAGGAAAGACTTTGCTACCTACCCCGGTGTCATCCTGGGGACGGTTAATTATGGCGTATTTTTGAATGTGCTTGATGCAAATCAAAACATCCTGTTTGCAACTAGGGCCCAAGTGCTGCCACTGATGGGGTGGGTGTCTGTGTGGCCCAATTTTTGGAAAAAAGGGAGACTCCGCTTGGAGTAACCCTTGCTCGCTGTGTTTTTAAAAGAAGCCAAGATGAACAGAGCTGGGATCAGGAAAGACTTTGCTACCTACCCCGGTGTCATCCTGGGGACGGTTAATTATGGCGTATTTTTGAATGTGCTTGATGCAAATCAAAACATCCTGTTTGCAACTAGGGCCCAAGTGCTGCCACTGATGGGGTGGGTGTCTGTGTGGCCCAATTTTTGGAAAAAAGGGAGACTCCGCTTGGAGTAACCCTTGCTTGCTGTGTTTTTAAAAGAAGCCAAGATGAACAGAGCTGGGATCAGGAAAGACTTTGCTACCTACCCCGGTGTCATCCTGGGGACGGTTAAGAATAGCGTATTTTTGAATGTGCTTGATGCAAATGTAGCTGTGAAGTGTACAACTGGGGCACAACTGCTGCCACTGAAGGGGTGGGTGTGTGTGGGGCCCAATTTTTGGAAAAAAGGGAGACTCCGCTTGGAGTAACCCTTGCTTGCTGTGTTTTTAAAAGAAGCCAAGATGAACAGAGCTGGGATCAGGAAAGACTTTGCTACCTACCCCGGTGTCATCCTGGGGACGGTTAATTATGGCGTATTTTTGAATGTGCTTGATGCAAATCAAAACATCCTGTTTGCAACTAGGGCCCAAGTGCTGCCACTGATGGGGTGGGTGTCTGTGTGGCCCAATTTTTGGAAAAAAGGGAGACTCCGCTTGGAGTAACCCTTGCTTGCTGTGTTTTTAAAAGAAGCCAAGATGAACAGAGCTGGGATCAGGAAAGACTTTGCTACCTACCCCGGTGTCATCCTGGGGACGGTTAAGAATAGCGTATTTTTGAATGTGCTTGATGCAAATGTAGCTGTGAAGTGTACAACTGGGGCACAACTGCTGCCACTGAAGGGGTGGGTGTGTGTGGGGCCCAATTTTTGGAAAAAAGGGAGACTCCGCTTGGAGTAACCCTTGCTTGCTGTGTTTTTAAAAGAAGCCAAGATGAACAGAGCTGGGATCAGGAAAGACTTTGCTACCTACCCCGGTGTCATCCTGGGGACGGTTAATTATGGCGTATTTTTGAATGTGCTTGATGCAAATCAAAACATCCTGTTTGCAACTAGGGCCCAAGTGCTGCCACTGATGGGGTGGGTGTCTGTGTGGCCCAATTTTTGGAAAAAAGGGAGACTCCGCTTGGAGTAACCCTTGCTTGCTGTGTTTTTAAAAGAAGCCAAGATGAACAGAGCTGGGATCAGGAAAGACTTTGCTACCTACCCCGGTGTCATCCTGGGGACGGTTAAGAATAGCGTATTTTTGAATGTGCTTGATGCAAATGTAGCTGTGAAGTGTACAACTGGGGCACAACTGCTGCCACTGAAGGGGTGGGTGTGTGTGGGGCCCAATTTTTGGAAAAAAGGGAGACTCCGCTTGGAGTAACCCTTGCTTGCTGTGTTTTTAAAAGAAGCCAAGATGAACAGAGCTGGGATCAGGAAAGACTTTGCTACCTACCCCGGTGTCATCCTGGGGACGGTTAATTATGGCGTATTTTTGAATGTGCTTGATGCAAATCAAAACATCCTGTTTGCAACTAGGGCCCAAGTGCTGCCACTGATGGGGTGGGTGTCTGTGTGGCCCAATTTTTGGAAAAAAGGGAGACTCCGCTTGGAGTAACCCTTGCTTGCTGTGTTTTTAAAAGAAGCCAAGATGAACAGAGCTGGGATCAGGAAAGACTTTGCTACCTACCCCGGTGTCATCCTGGGGACGGTTAATTATGGCGTATTTTTGAATGTGCTTGATGCAAATCAAAACATCCTGTTTGCAACTAGGGCCCAAGTGCTGCCACTGATGGGGTGGGTGTCTGTGTGGCCCAATTTTTGGAAAAAAGGGAGACTCCGCTTGGAGTAACCCTTGCTTGCTGTGTTTTTAAAA
This sequence comes from Anomaloglossus baeobatrachus, assembly GCF_048569485.1. Classification (NCBI taxonomy): domain Eukaryota; kingdom Metazoa; phylum Chordata; class Amphibia; order Anura; family Aromobatidae; genus Anomaloglossus; species Anomaloglossus baeobatrachus. The sequence goes on along the minus strand of NW_027443298.1, from coordinate 135,678 downwards.
GAAGCCAAGATGAACAGAGCTGGGATCAGGAAAGACTTTGCTACCTACCCCGGTGTCATCCTGGGGACGGTTAATTATGGCGTATTTTTGAATGTGCTTGATGCAAATCAAAACATCCTGTTTGCAACTAGGGCCCAAGTGCTGCCACTGATGGGGTGGGTGTCTGTGTGGCCCAATTTTTGGAAAAAAGGGAGACTCCGCTTGGAGTAACCCTTCCTTGCTGTGTTTTTAAAAGAAGCCAAGATGAACAAGTCATGGGTCAGCAAAGACTTTATCTACCTACCCCGGTGTCATCCTGGGGACGGATAAGAATGGCGTATTTTTGAATGTGCTTGATGCAAATCAAAACATCCTGTTTGCAACTAGGGCCCAAGTCCTGCCACTGATGGGGTGGGTGTCTGTGTGGCCCAATTTTTGGAAAAAAGGGAGACTCCGCTTGGAGTAACCCTTGCTTGCTGTGTTTTTAAAAGAAGCCAAGATGAACAGAGCTGGGATCAGGAAAGACTTTGCTACCTACCCCGGTGTCATCCTGGGGACGGTTAATTATGGCGTATTTTTGAATTTGCTTGATGCAAATCAAAACATCCTGTTTGCAACTAGGGCCCAAGTGCTGCCACTGATGGGGTGGGTGTCTGTGTGGCCCAATTTTTGGAAAAAAGGGAGACTCCGCTTGGAGTAACCCTTGCTTGCTGTGTTTTTAAAAGAAGCCAAGATGAACAGAGCTGGGATCAGGAAAGACTTTGCTACCTACCCCGGTGTCATCCTGGGGACGGTTAATTATGGCGTATTTTTGAATTTGCTTGATGCAAATCAAAACATCCTGTTTGCAACTAGGGCCCAAGTGCTGCCACTGATGGGGTGGGTGTCTGTGTGGCCCAATTTTTGGAAAAAAGGGAGACTCCGCTTGGAGTAACCCTTGCTTGCTGTGTTTTTAAAAGAAGCCAAGATGAACAGAGCTGGGATCAGGAAAGACTTTGCTACCTACCCCGGTGTCATCCTGGGGACGGTTAAGAATAGCGTATTTTTGAATGTGCTTGATGCAAATGTAGCTGTGAAGTGTACAACTGGGGCACAACTGCTGCCACTGAAGGGGTGGGTGTGTGTGGGGCCCAATTTTTGGAAAAAAGGGAGACTCCGCTTGGAGTCACCTTGCGGTGTTTTACATGATTTTAGAATGGCGTGCCATGCCTATATCTGTGTGTCCTCCTCTTTTCCTTGTCCAGCTGTTTTGTTTTCGCATGAGTATATGTCCTTGTCACTTTCCCATGTGTTTGTGTTGTGTTGTGAGCTGTTTGTCACCTTTTGGACACCTTTGAGGGTGTTTTCTAGGTGTTTTACTGTGTTTGTGATTGCCTGCCATTGTTTCCTATTGGCTCGAGTTCGGTTCGTCGAACGTTCGACGAGCCGAACTCGAACGGGAGCTCCGTTCGGCGAACCGACCTCGAGCCGAACCGGGACCGGTTCGCTCATCTCTACTCCTGGACATAGCATTCGAATTACCAGGTCCCTGAAGGCTGAAATGCGTAGTGGCCGGAAATCATGAACAATTACAATGGGCGTATGTGCTGTAGATCCTGCGTCAGTTGTAGCTTGGAACTTTGTCTTTTCACGGATTTGCCCGTCTCTCATGGTGTTGGGCTATTTTCGGATCAAAATGGTGTGTCCCTCCTTGGCCCGTATCATGGGTTATTTCAGGGGCAAATTTAACTCTCTTAGCACTTTTCTCCTTAATTGTGGCCGTTGAATTGTGGGGTCAAGGTCTATCCAACCAGCATATTTGTTGTTTTTCAGACAATTTAGGGCTCGTGCATAGTAATAATAACACAGGTTTCCAAGGGTAAAAATTTTTGAAAGATGTGATTTTTTTCATACTTTCGATCATTGGACTCAGTAAAAATATTGAAAAATTATCATCACGTACAGTTTTTTCACAAACACTGATTCTATAGGTGTTAGGGCCAGGTGGACGGGCAGACCCAGGAGGTGGATCCACTGGGCCGAACACCTTAATGAAGGCAAGGGGTCCGGTAGCCGGAGCACTACGGGTAGCAGGACAGTCCGTGCAAAAGAGTGGAATGGAGAAGTCCCTGGGACCACGGAGTCACTGATGGTAGTCCGGGTGACGGAGCTCAGGTTCGGAGGCCGAGATGTCAGGCAGAGTCCGGAACCGATGGAGCGAGAGGACGGGTCACCACAGGGATCAGAGATGGTACGGACTGACGGGATGGCAGATAGTCAGCGTTCGGGGTTCGGGAATCGGCAGGACCGGATGGCGAGGCAGGAGCGGCTCTAGAAGAGAGATAGGTAAGTATATCACAGAGACACAAGGAGACCTGACTCCTAGCTTAGGAAACACGAAGAACAGGCCCCGCCCACTTGGACATTAAACCCCTTTATACCCTGTACCTGTGTGTTCAATTTCCTGTCAGTGGACGCTGGCCCTTTAAGAGAGGGTCAATGACCGCGCGCGCGCCCTAATGCGCATGCGCGAGGCCCGGGTGCCAGAAGCCAGGGCAGGGAGCGGTGTATAGGAAGCAGGGGAGCCGGCCTGGAGCAGGGCTGCCGACGGGCGCCGGGAGCGGGGACCGGGCCGCCTGGGGACCGCAGGTGGTGGAGGCTGGAGACCGTGGAGCGGGGGATGTCTGCCAGAGGAGCCGGGGAGCGAAGCAGGGAAGCCGGGGAGCGTGGCAGGTGAGCCGGGGGGCAGAGCAGGGGACCCGGAGAGCGTGACAATAGGTTTCCAAAAGGTTAGAATTCTGAAAAGATTCCCTCCATACTTTTCTGAAGATGGTGCTCTAGTGTATTCAAGCGATGTTCCTGTGCTGATGGAAAATGTAACATTAAGTACAATGTGAGCGAGTGGAGACACGTCATTGTTTCATCCAAAAAGTCTGAAAGCTGTGCTACTGCTCAATGGCAGTAAGTATTCTTCAGTGTGTGTAGGGCATGTGTCGCGGGCAGAGGGGCCACGCACGCTACGCTCGGGTTCGGGGACTTCTGCTGCTGCTGCTGCTCGGTGGCTCGAGCGGAGGGCCAGATCCGGGGACTCGAGCAGCGCTCCTCGCCCACGAGTGAAAAGGGGGTGGTTTGTTTGGGGAGATAGTTAGTGACGTCACCCACAGGTCGTGGTGATAATGGGCACCACCACTGCTGGTGACGGGGATCCCGGGAGCGATGGCAGGGAGCAGCTAGGATGTTGGTTCCCCCTCCGTGGGTAGGGGTTGGTGATCCCGGGGCCCGGTGGCGGTACGGGGAGGCTGGATGGCTGGGGTGTACGTACCGAGGGAGCCCGTTTGCCCGCAGGCGCTGGCCCTTGGATCTCTAGCCTATGGCGGTGGCTTTTTATCCTCACGGTGTGGACGGTTGCCTTCTGTCGGGTCTTGGGTGTTAGGGAACCCCTGGGATTCCGGTCACTCTCGGATTTGACCATTGTCGGCGGCTCCTAGCCTGGTCAGGGTCCAATGGCCCTGCCTTTGTGCTTGGTACAGATCCGCTCACCGGTTCAGTTCCCCTCGGGTCACCGCCCGTCCCCGGTCCTACGGTTCAGCTGACTTGTACCACCTCCTGCAGACGGCCACCACCGTCTGCCGACCTTGCTGACAGTGCCTGGGCTCCTACCCAGACACTAACAGTTTCTGTCCTCTCACTTTCCACTACAAAACTAAACTAACTGCTTTTTCCCGCCTCCGGGCCTGTGAACTCCTCGGTGGGTGGGGCCAACCGCCTGGCTCCGCCCCACCTGGTGTGGACATCAGAGCCTGGAGGAGGCAACAAGGATTTTGTGTGACTGATGTAGACTATCCAGGGGAGGGTGTGTGTGTGATTTTGTGTTTGTGACTACCTGGCTAGTCCAGGGCGTCACACATGCTATGCACTTGGAAGAAAGCTGTGAGAATTTAGACTTTATTCTCAAGAAACTTAACTACAAGGAGCATGGATGGTCAATATGTGGTGGTCTAAAAATGTTCTCATTGCTTCTTGGGCAGCAAGGAGGATATATTAAATACCCATGCTGTTCTGCCTCATGGCAGCCTGCTAATAGTCATTCATTGAAATTTCTGTTACAATCCCTAGAGGTCATTGTTATTCTTTTGAATTGCTGAGTTTCCCTTTAAGCTAAAGGTATTCTGGGTAAGGAATGCCTCCCTGAGCTGAGAAGAAGCCTGCAGCCATTTTTTCTTTGGATTTGTCAGGAAAGGACATGCCGACTTACCTCTCTGTACATTCACCCCTGCCTAGTGTAATCCGGTGAGCAAAGCAAATTACATGTGTTAGTGATAGAATCCTAGATGGAAGAGTGTAGTAAATGCATTGTACATTGTACTTCTACACCTTTAGTGTCATCCCTGTCTTGTTTGTCTAGATAAGATTTCTATGTATTGCAGATGCAGTGACCTTTCACCTACATTCTCGTAAGAACTGCATCTCATGTACTGTTATGCTATGTTAACTCTGTATTAACACTGTACTGACTGTAATCATTTTCTTGTTATAGTTTTTACCCGTATAAAACAGTATCTTGGATATACCGTATTCTGTCTTCAACTGCATCTTGGATATTCCTATATTCACTGTATATTCCATGTATACTGCAATCAAGTTCACGTTACCAGCTAATAAATCAAGGCTATTGAACTTCACAGTCTGTTTATTTGAAATGTGAACTAGGGTTTAGCTGTATGCTAGAGATTCACAGCATTACGTAAAAGAAGGCAGAACACATGCTTTTTGTGTGAATTGGAAAGCCAGGTTAGGACTCTTCACTGGAGCAAAAAAAATTGGCCAACAAGAACATCTTTGTAACCGGGACTCAAGAACATTGTTGCATAAAGCTTAGTTGATCCCACCTAAAGTTCTCTTGCCACCACTCCACTGTAAGCTTGGACTGATGAAGCTGTTTGTGAAAGCGCTACTGAAAGAAGGAGAGATGTTTAAGTACCTGTGTACCAAGTTTCAGGGACTGTCAGAATCAAGTCTGAAGGAAGGTGTGATGCCCTGGCAAAACCAGGTAGTTACAGATAGGCCCCCGCACAACACCTTTCCTCACTTAGGAAACACACAGCCGACCTGAAACCCTAGTCACCTAGGACACTGAAGCCAGGACCGAAACCAGCGGCCTAGCTAATTAAATGATTGAGGGCAGGATTATAGGTCCTATCCCACCTAAAGTCCCTCAAAGAAGACAACAGCCCACTGATAGGGATAAGGCCACCGCCAGGGCCCTTAGATCCCACGGGCCAGCGCCTGCGGGCACGGCTCCTTAGGCCATATCCAGCCGGGAGCGGACTCCTGAGTTCCAGACCAGGCAGTCCACCATACACAAAAACAAGTGCAGAGTAAAGGACAGCGACCACCAGCCTGGGTGGGGGACCTGAATGCAACCGGCCGGGGCGGCAGGCCACCAGCACCTTTGGTTTACCGAAAGACTCGTGTGATTCATTTACTGTGAGTAACCAAACATCCCCCTGCTTGCTCAGGCGCGCCGGCCCTTGCCATCACCATACCCTGCACAAAGACACTGGGCCCCGGGGCAATCATCCCTACACACGGAGGGGTTAACATCCAGCTGCCACTACATCTCTCCCGGGTATCCCATAACGGCAGCGGTGGTGTCCCACCTCACCACACACCGTTGGTGGCGTCACAAACTTAATACGGCCTAGCCCATACATCTACATTCCTCCTTTTATTCGACATGTCCGCGAGACCCCCGGGTCGAGCCACTCTCTTAGAAGGTCTGGATCCGACCAACGGCGGCTGCTGGCACAGGGGCAGCACAAAAGCATTTTTGTGGGTTCGGATATTCAGAAACCCATGAATGAAGGATGACGTGTTTTAAACAATAATGAAAACTGTTGAAAAAAGGGCTTGGGACTCTTTGAAAGAAGCAATAAATACGTTTCTAGGTAACAACAAAGAATCAAAATTTAAGTCCATCGTGGAGAACATGCTGAAACGTTTCAAAGCCTTGGGTTGTCTAATGAATTTGAAGTTACATTTTTTACATTCCTATTTGGACTACTTGTCTGAAAACCTTGGTGCTGGTGGGAAGAACAAGAAGGTTTTCATCGGAATATCAAGGAGATGGAACGACGATACCAAAGTAAATGAAACGTGAACATGATTGCCGGATGCTTCACAGAGAAGATCCACAGGCCTTCTATAAGAGAAAAGGGGGATCTAGAGAAAAGGAAAAAGTGCAAGAATAAATTTCTAATAAAGTTGCAGAATGACTGTACAATAAATAAATGTATTTTATATATAAAATTGTGAATATTTTTGGTTACAATAAGTATTTTTCTTGTTCATGTCACTTGTATGTAACTTCACACATGGATTGTACAAAATCAATATTTGATGGTTAAAAAAAAATATTTATTTTTTTTTTTAAATCAGGACATTAGAAAACATAATAATCAGTCACTGGATTTGAAGTTTCATAAACCAAAATTTGACATAGCTGTGTAATTTGTCGGGCACCCACCGACAATAGAATAGCGCCAGATTTAGGAAGCTGGCTGAGGTCTGCAAAGTCTGTAGCCAGGTGACAAAATTGTCCAACCTGGGTTTCTTCCTTAAGTAGTCTCTGGTATGATGATATGGTATAATCCTGGCAGCCGGAGTCGAAATCCCTAGATTGCGGTTATGATCTCCAATCGGAATTGAAGCCCCTAGATTGAAGCCATGTAGCCAAGTGATCCTCTAGTTGAAGCCAAAGTCCCTAGACCGAGTCCACAAGGCATCCTGGTTCTGATCCCATAGCCAGCTCTTAAGAGCTTAGACTAGATCATGCAACATCCATCAACAACCTGGTGACTCCAAGAAGTCCCCTTTTATAGCCATAACCTTCCCTTAGGATATACTGTGCCCTTATCAGATTGGTTGTACAAGGTTGCTTCTCTTATTGGATGAATTTCAAGCTGCATGGATAATGTTCATTTAAATGATGTGGATAGAAAGACTGAAGATATCTACATGTAGTCTGAAATCCATCATGAATCAATACTATTTTACACAGTCATAAGCAGCCCATGGGCATTCACCTGCATTCAAACCAATAACAGCTCATAGACCAGACAATCCATCTACCACTGGACCAAAGACAGGAAGTTAAATCCACTGCCTGCGGTAACCAACTTAATCCTATAGGCTACTCACACAACAAACCCAACAGAAAGGAAAAAAACATGGCTTCGATTATCCATCCAATGAAAACGCATAACCATTGTGAGCCATTGGACAATGCAATTGGACACTTGGTGACATGGTGCACGGCCCAATGAATCAAGTCTTTACTTCATATTCACGGTTTAAGCCCTTGGGTTCTAATGTGCCCAGAGTACATATCCAGAAAGATTCTCTTTCTTTGAGCTAAACACAAGTCAACAATACATTGTAAGCAGATTCTATTACCAGTCCCACACCATTTTGTGACGCATAATCACACAGTGATCCAATTAAGATTCCAAGTCATCGAACATGTCCAAGCCATACGCAGAGGAGGCAATAGAATTAGGAAGCTCAAAGAAAGGGAATCTTTCTGGATATATACTCTGGGCACATTGGAACCCAAAGGCTTAAACCATGAATATGAAGTACAGACTTGATTCATTGGGCCATGCATGGACATAATGGACATAATTCTAATAGGCAGGACAGGTAATAAGGAGCACAAGTTATATGCTAAAATGTGTTGTGTGACAAGACAGACACAGGAAAGGACATGATAACAGGTGTAGGGACCAACAAGGTGAGACAAGGGGTATCAGGATAGGGTCAAGTAGGTATGAATGTAGTAATGGGGCAGGCATAGAGAATTGTATGTGAATGTGAATTACAATAAATCACTAAGGAAAGGAATATGTGAGTGTGTGCCTAATGTAAACTAATATTGTACTGGCAAAATTATAGATGGAAAGGGAGAAGGGGAGGGGGGAGAGAGGAGGCTGTAATTGACTACAAGGGTATGAGTTATGAGTGATCATAGGGATAGTGTTACATAAGTGGAAATACCTATGGAGGACCGGATGTGTAAGCGCATACCTTATACAAACCTATAGAGTGCTGATGGGTGAGAGTGTGATGTTAGATATAAGACATCCTATAGTGAATAGTGAGCCGTAATCAAGTGCAACAGGGATATTTCACGTGACTATGGGAACCTGGAAGGTAAAGAAAGGGGAGAAAAAACTGTTAGACAAGGTAATCAGACATAATGTAACCAGTTGATCAGACATGATCACCTGGTTTGAGACCCCCTGCCTTACACTATATAGATATCATGTTCATTCCCCATCTATCTTGCTCAGGAGAGCATCTCCCTCCCCCGGCACCAAGAGCAGCTCATACTGAATTGTTACATTGACTAGTAACACTGCACACAGAAATGCACCTTAATATTCCACTGTTAACCCTTTCCTCCCAGCAGTAACACACAACTCCTCACCTTGATATCATGGTGATTTATGGTCAGAATGACTTCAATGCGATCAGTGATTTCTATTCTAGCTCTGCTCACATAGATTTTATATCCACACTCAACTATAGGCCGTTCTTCATATTTTGGGGGCTTTTAGTCAGATATACTAGTTTGTGCCTGTATAGTATTGGTGTAGATGGGAGTGTAGGGCATGGGTTACATGGCACTGTGGTGGAATACTGATGGGAGGTATTGGTGCTGTGTTTGATGCTTCTACTGGGTATTTTCCTACAAATACTGGAACAGCTCACTGCTTAGAATGATCCTTCCCAGCTCTATAATATATTATATATACCCCACAATGCAGGCTCACACACACATTTGTCTCAAGTGTGTTGTAGGGACACAGATACAGTCTTGGTCATGTGACTAAAGGCTACTTTACACACTGCGATATCGGTCCCGATATCGCTAGTGTGGGTACCCGCCCCCATCTGTTGCGCGACACGGGCAAATCGCTGCCCATGCCGCACAACACCGACCAGACCCGTCACACATACTTACCTGCCCGGCGACGTCGCTGTGTCCGGCGAACCGCCTCCTTTCTAAGGGGGCGGTCCGTGCGGCGTCACAGCGACGTCACTGAGCGACCGCCCAATAGCAGCGGAGGGGCGGAGATGAGTGGCCGGAACATCCCGCCCACCTCCTTCCTTCCTCATAGCGGCTGGGAGGCAGGTAAGGAGAGGTTCCTCGTTTCTGCGGTGTCACACGGAGCGATGTGTGCTACCGCAGGAGCGACGAACTACATCGTTACTGCTGCAGTAACGATAATCGAGAATGGAGACCCATGTCACCGATGAGCGATTTTGCACGTTTTTGCAACGATGCAAAATCGCTCATCGGTATCACACGCAGCAACATCGCTAATGCGGCCGGATGTGCGTCACAAATTCCGTGACCCCAACGACTCCGCATTAGCGATGTCGCAGCGTGTAAAGCCCCCTTTAGTGGGAGTGGTGTACAGGGTCTTAGCAGTAAAGAGTATTCCATATTTCTGCCAGATACCCACAGAGATATTGAAATCTGAAAAAAGAGACTTCTGCTCATTGAAGGTAAGAACTGCTCACATAGCGTTCAACTCCACAGCAAACGAGTGCTCTAGCACTGGCATCTCAGCAGGGATATTCCCCTACTACACATGTGTGTCTAGGTCACTGTGACAGTTTACAGGACATAACTCAGGGCACCTAGACAGAAGGCAGAGGGACTACTTTCTATTTCTGGTGTAGAGCTTAGTACAATATATATATATTTATACTATTACATGGGACACATGTACCTTGTATTACCATTATTCGCTGTATATGAACCCCTTTTCTCCGGGCATTATTTGTCTATAGCATTTTTCACGAACCTGAGGCAACTGAGAACCCTTCAGTGAAGGAATTCCACTAACCCTCACAATACCTACCAGGGGCCTCCCTGCAGTAACTCAGGTAGTTGTACCCATTCTCTTTCCGCATTCTATGTGTTCTTCTTCTTTCTTCTTTTTTTTCTTTTTTCTTCTTTTTATTTCTATCATGTAGTTCAGGGGTTTATAGATATATGTCCTGCATCTCATATTTCCTTTAGTGGTGCTTCTTACCCATTCTCATATCATTTACCCTAGTATTTCATGATCCTGAGGCGACTGAGAACCCTTTAATAAAGGAATCCTTTTTCACCTGAATTGTCAAGTGATACTTACCAGTGACTATCACGTAATGTTACAGGTAGTTCCATTTTCTTCCTCTTCTTTCTCTCCTTTCTTCTTTGTCACACGGTCCATTGTGTTATAGCCCACGTGTCATAATAACACTTGTACCATCTTTTCATTTAGATTCCACCTACAATTATTTACCGATTCCAGTTCTGGAATAGGCTTTCATCATCTACTCACTAGAATTCTCAAGTTCATAAGGTACTGAGACATATACATGTTCACACCATTATAAAGAACAAAGTATAAACATTGAGGTTTTTCTCACACCCATGTTCCTGTGTTCTTTGATATGATATGTGTTCATTTCCTTCACTATATAGGATTGCAAGTTTTCCATTTGTACCTTAATGGCAATGACGCTATACAATTGAACACATATCATCCTGTTATCCATATAGGTGTGTATTTACCTGCTTGACTATTTTTGGTTGTTTGATCCAGAATGTTTCTCCAGATAGGTCATGTGGAAATTTTCTTTCCTCAGTACAAATGTTTTCACTATGGCTTTGGAAAATTTTTTTGTATGTGCATCATGGTCATTTGACCCATTGTACTCTCAAGTAGCAATATATTGTACTGTTATGTTGTACTATGTACTAATTACGTGTTTATATGGTTTTGTAACCCTTTATGATCTTAGATAACTTTATCCTTGATAAAGACCTAAAAACAAGCTCGAAACGTTGGATGAATTATCCTTTTGCACAAATAAAGAATTTTCAGCATTCTAAGAGTTCTTTTCTTACGTTATTGATCACTATAGTGTGCCAGAGCTATTTCTATTGAATTAACTCTTATTTTTTCTGAGCACCTGCTATATACACAGTGAGCCAGACATATTCAATTTTCATTCAGAAGGCAGAGGGAAGCCTTAGCAGCTGAGCCTATATCTTGGCTTGTGAGCATTAGAACAGGCCGGCGATTACAGGGTAACATGAAAAATGTCCAGCTTGCATTATGACTAGAACATGACAATATCCTTTTAAGTACTAACCTATGATGCGTTCCTAAGCAGTTGATGTTATATGTTCTACATTTCATTTTCTGCATACTTTACAAGTAGTAGAATTTGCTTTGATATAGGCAACTGGATTTTCACAATGAAAAGGCAAAGGATAACGCCCGAAAAAGACGCCATACATTATGTCAGTGCCATCACTGACAAACCTGGATTGACCATGAAATACATCAATCCCCTTAAAGGTGAGTTAAAACAAGTTTTAACTAAATTGCCTTAATATTGTCATGCATTAGAATGACTGTCTTAGGTAATGATAAATATTTTCTACAGGAAGAGGAGTGTTTGCTGAAACTGAAATCGAAAAAGGGAGTTTTGTTGCAGAATATCGAGGTGAGCTCACGTATGCACTTACGATGGTAGACAACTACTCGAGATTTATGGTTGTGGTACAAGTCAAAGATCTAATGGCCCATACTGCAGCGAAGGTCTTCCAAGCACACTTATGCAGACCTCATGGCTACTCAGAGAGAGTCCTCACAGATCAAGGCACTGCCTTTGAAGCGGAAATCTTCAAGGACTTCTGCAGCTTTTACCGATGCAGGAAGATGCGTACTACACCCTACCATGCTCAAACCAATGGTTATCAATCTGCTCAGGACTTTACCCCATATTCCAGATGTGGCCTTACAAGTGATTTATAGAGGGGTAACAATACGTTGGGATCATCGGATCTAATCTCCCTTTTTATACACCCTAAAATCTTGTTTGCGTTAGAATAAACAATAACATCATAAAGGTATAGCAGTACCGTTTCAAAGTTTCGGTGTCCCAAGCAGCATTCCATCAGCCTCTGGAAGGTTCCTGGCAAATTGCACAGCTCGAAGGGCATGCTTTTGAACTCGCAGAGACCCATCGGGGTGGCAAAGGCGGTCTTCTTCCGGTCTGCCTCAGCAACGGACACTTGCCAATAGTGACTAGTGAGATCAAGGGTAGAAAAATAATTTGCAGTTGTCAATGCAGCTAGCTATTCCTCAATACAGGGGAGTGGTGCTGTCCTTCTTCTTTAACAGGACCAACGGAGCTGCCCAGAGGCTACAACTGTCACGGATAACCCCAGCCTCCTTCATGTTGCTCAATATGTCCTTGGTACACTGGTAATGTGCAGGTAGATTTGGCTTATATCTCTCTTTGATGGGTGGGTGTGCACTTGTGGGGATGTAGTGTTTGACCCCTTTTATTTTTCAAAAGTCTAGCGGATGTTTGCTGAAGACTTGCTCGTATTCTTGCACTAGCCTGTAGACCCCCTTCTTGTGATGTGAAGGTGTGGAGTCAGTGCCTACGTGTAATTCCTTACACCACTCCTCTGGCTGACTTGGTGAGCTGTCACTGAATGGGTGGGCTGAAGCAATGGTGGATGCTGCTGTTTGGATAGCATGTGTATCTACTGAGAACAGCTTATCAATGGTGGCAAATCGGAGCAGCTTAATCTTTTGCTCTCCGCAGTTCAACACTCTCATGGGCACTCTTCCCTTCCATATTAATGAATAAAACTATGATGTAAATAGCATATAGATACCCCACAAATGCAGATAAAAGTAGGTTATGGGAAAAGGGGGAAGAGAGAAACAGGAAAATAGTGGAATAAAGTATAACTTCCAGGTGGGAGAGGAAATGGCAGCACAGCCAGTGGAGGTGAAGCAAGGGGAGCCTGCAACTAAAGAGTTGAGAGCGTTATCACATGGTGACTGAGCCTGATTGTAACGGGAGCATAGAGGTGCCGATCCTGTCTTACCTGCGTTGGTGTAGAAGTGGGTGTCCTGTGGTGGAGTCAGCTATGTGCAGTGGTGGCCGTGGGTTCTTTTATGTGCGACCGTAGTAATAGCTGTGCCCACTTCCTGTATGGGAGTGGAATGCAGTGAGGCTAATGGAACGCACGCCTGCGCATTTGTGTTTAACGTCGCGCATGTGCAGAACGGAGAAAAGGCTGCGCTCACTTCCTAATGAAAGGGAGTGAGACGCAGCTGGGAAGGGAAGGGAAAAGATTAGGGTTTGGGGATGATGAAAGGGCTTTCTACGGGCAAGGATGGCAAAGGGTGGCAGTGACGGAAAGTCAGGCAGATGGTCCTGTCCTGTCCTGTCCGTCCGTCTTTTTGTATCATGAATTGGAAAGACTGCAAGGGGGAGGGGAGGTGCTTGTGCCCAAAAGGAGGAGTTATTCAGATTCATTGCAGTGGGCGGCGGCTGCAAAAAGTACCATTCTCCTTGTTTTTGCTCTGCAAAACAGCCTTTTCAAGGGTTTGGCTTGGGTGACAAAATGTCTTCTGTAGGCGTGGGTTTGTCTCCCTCTCCCTAAGATGTGTCCGGTATAGGCCAGGGTGCCACTCAAGGCCGTAACCAATTCGGGTTATAGCTTCTCAGCCTTTTGGCTAAGATCAAGTGTAGTTTCGGAGGACGCTACCTTGGTCGGTACTGGAAGGTGCCTGGGATTGCACGTCTGCCGGCCTTGAGGGAGTGTGTGCGCCTTCTGGTGACACATAGCCCTCTTGTGCCTGGACGGTTCCCAGGCAACGGGAGGCGATCACCTTTGTTATTTTGAAGTCCTACTGATAAACAGAAAAAAAAAAAATTAAATCTGTTCTTATCAGTTTAATATCTGATACGTCCCCTCTCTAGGGACCATATATTAAATGGATTTTTAGAACAAGGAGATGGAAAAAATCTTGCTCTGTCCACTCCACGCATTGACCTGGTATTGCAGTACCTCCAGGACCGGTGCACCCCTTCTTAACCGAGTTTCCAAAAGCAGAACTCAATTCACCTGATTCAAATGAGCCTCATTAGTGAATTGAAAGAAAGCAAAAACTTTATATGCACCTCAATTTGGCCAATTCACTTTTCACACTTTCACCCTTTTTTTTTATCTTTCACACCTTTTACTTGCTTTATTGATGCAAAAGCTGTGCCAAATAGCAAACTCATCTCCACTCAACTTGACCAACTCTGCTATGTCCCGTGCAGTATCTTATTCTCAGTCTTATCTAGATCATTTGCAATTGAATAGAATAGATCCCTTTTGGACACATTGGATTCAGCTGCTGCAGTGACTGCAGGTGTTAGAAGATGCAGACTTGGCATCAGGTGCTGGCTATCAGATTCCACTCCAATTAAAGCTTCCATTGTTTTTCGGTGTTTTCTTTGAGCAATGATGATGTCTTTAGTGATCTGTTGGCTCCCTCTCCTGGAGGAAGAGTTTGCTTGCTCTTGGACTTTCAAAAAGAGAGGTCATGATAGACATTTAGCTTCTGAGCCCAATTGGGGACAGTCATGGGTGATGAATGTTTTGCAACCTGCTGCGAAGCCTGATACCGCAATATAAGGAACGTCAAATACTAAGAATGGGCGGCCTATGAAAGAATTAGTACTTTCATTAAGCATACTTAAACGGCTAATTGGGAATAGACAAACTGTAAAAAGCCCTCTGAGAAAGCCCCTCTCTATCCTTTGTCAGTAAGCTTTTCTGTAGTCTGCCTGTTGATGTATTTTCCGTTTGAACAGTGCACAACATGAAGTGACGGAACACTGGCTTGTCACAATGTCCCCCGCTGACATCACAATAGCGCTGCTGCCTAGAAAGCCAGCTGCGCAGCAGAAGTTGCTCTTTGGGTGGGATGGTGGGCTAATGTATCTATTCCTGCTTGGTGAGAGTTTGACATGATCTAGAGCAACGAGTTCCAGCGGCTAGCGGTTGATTATTGGCTGTAATGGGGCTTTCTGGCTGGTGCTAGCCTTTCTTCTTAGCACACAGGAACCACAATCCCTACACCATGCTTCGATGGATTCTCTCATCCCAGCCCAGTAAAACTACATATTTCACACAGTTATAGGCAGCCCATGGGCATTCACCTGGATTAAAACCCATAACAGCTCATAGACCAAACAATCAATCTACCACTGGACCAAAGACAGGAAGCTAAATCCACTGCCTGCGGTAACTAACTTAATCCTATAGGCTACTCACACAACAAACCCAAGAGAAAGGAAAAAAACATGGCTTCGATTATCCATCCAATGAAAACGCATAACCATTGTGAGCCATTGGACAATGCAATTGCACACATGGTGACATGGTGCACGGCCCAATGAATCAAGTCTGTACTTCATATTCACGGTTTAAGCCCTTGGGTTTTAATGTGTCCAGAGTACATATCCAGAAAGATTCCCTTTTTTTGTGCTAAGCACAAGTCAACAATACATTGTAAGCAGATTCTATTACCAGTCCCACACCATTTTGTGACGCATAATCACACAGTGGCCCAATTAAGATTCCAAGTCATCGAACATGTCCCAGCCATACGCAGAGGAGGCAATAGAATTAGGAAGCTCAAAGAAAGGGAATCTTTCTGGATATATACTCTGGGCACGTTGGAACCCAAGGGCTTAAACCATGAATATGAAGAACCGACTTGATTCATTGGGCCGTGCACATTTTTTCTAACGCCCGGTTCTTTTTCGTGTTCACACTATATATGGTTCCACTATGTATGGAGTTCCATTCTTCCTTGTTTTTTATTTGTCATGTTTGTCATGTCTGATCAACTGGTTACATTATGTCTGATTACCTTGTCTAACAGTTTTTTCTCCCCTTTCTTTACCTTCCATGTTCCCATAGTCACGTGAAATATCCCTGTTGCACTTGATTACGGCTCACTATTCACTATAGGATGTCTTATATCTAACATCACACTCTCACCCATCAGCACTCTATAGGTTTGTATAAGGTATGCGCTTACACATCCGGTCCTCCATAGGTATTTCCACTTATGTAACACTATCCCTATGATCACTCATAACTCATACCCTTGTAGTCAATTACAGCCTCCTCTCTCCCCCCCTCCCCTTCTCCCTTTCCATCTATAATTTTGCCATATATACTAGCAAACACTCAGTGTACCTAGTGGCATCCTATTCGTGGCTATTTGACCTCGCTATAGTCCCACTAGTGCCAAGACATTTGCAGAGCGCATCTGCCTGCGTTGCACACTCCAACTAATTATAAGTAAGCCATTATACTAGCAAACACTCAGTGTACCTAGTGGCATCCTATACGTGGCTATTGGACCTTGCTATAGTCCCACTAGTGCCAAGACATTTGCAGAGCGCATCTGCCTGCGTTGCACACTCCAACTAATTATAAGTAAGCCATTATACTAGCAAACACTCAGTGTACCTAGTGGCATCCTATACGTGGCTATTGGACCTTGCTATAGTCCCACTAGTGCCAAGACATTTGCAGAGCGCATCTGCCTGCGTTGCACACTCCAACTAATTATAAGTAAGCCATTATACTAGCAAACACTCAGTGTACCTAGTGGCATCCTATACGTGGCTATTGGACCTTGCTATAGTCCCACTAGTGCCAAGACATTTGCAGAGCGCATCTGCCTGCGTTGCACACTCCAACTAATTATAAGTAAGCCATTATACTAGCAAAAACTCAGTGTACCTAGTGGCATCCTATCTGTGGCTATTGGACTTTGCTATAGTCCCACTAGTGCAAAGACATTTGCAGAGCACGTCTGCCTGCATTGCACACTCCAACTTTTTTAAACTAAGCAATTTTACTAGCAAACACTCAGTGTACCTAGTGGCATCCTATACGTGGCTATTGGACTTTGCTATAGTCCCACTAGTGCCAAGACATTTGCAGAGCGCATCTGCCTGCGTTGCACACTCCAACTAATTTTAACTTAGCCATTATACTAGCAAACACTCAGTGTACCTAGTGGCATCCTATACGTGGCTATTGGACTTTGCTATAGTCCCACTAGTGCCAAGACATTTGCAGAGCGCATCTGCCTGCGTTGCACACTCCAACTAATTATAAGTAAGCCATTATACTAGCAAACACTCAGTGTACCTAGTGGCATCCTATACGTGGCTATTGGACCTTGCTATAGTCCCACTAGTGCCAAGACATTTGCAGAGCGCATCTGCCTGCGTTGCACACTCCAACTAATTATAAGTAAGCCATTATACTAGCAAACACTCAGTGTACCTAGTGGCATCCTATACGTGGCTATTGGACTTTGCTATAGTCCCACTAGTGCCAAGACATTTGCAGAGCGCATCTGCCTGCGTTGCACACTCCAACTAATTATAAGTAAGCCATTATACTAGCAAACACTCAGTGTACCTAGTGGCATCCTATACGTGGCTATTGGACCTTGCTATAGTCCCACTAGTGCCAAGACATTTGCAGAGCGCATCTGCCTGCGTTGCACACTCCAACTAATTATAAGTAAGCCATTATACTAGCAAATACTCAGTGTACCTAGTGGCATCCTATCTGTGGCTATTGGACTTTGCTATAGTCCCACTAGTGCCAAGACATTTGCAGAGCGCATCTGCCTGCGTTGCACACTCCAACTAATTATAAGTAAGCCATTATACTAGCAAACACTCAGTGTACCTAGTGGCATCCTATACGTGGCTATTGGACTTTGCTATAGTCCCACTAGTGCCAAGACATTTGCAGAGCGCATCTGCCTGCGTTGCACACTCCAACTAATTATAAGTAAGCCATTATACTAGCAAACACTCAGTGTACCTAGTGGCATCCTATACGTGGCTATTGGACTTTGCTATAGTCCCACTAGTGCCAAGACATTTGCAGAGCGCATCTGCCTGCGTTGCACACTCCAACTAATTTTAACTTAGCCATTATACTAGCAAACACTCAGTGTACCTAGTGGCATCCTATACGTGGCTATTGGACTTTGCTATAGTCCCACTAGTGCCAAGACATTTGCAGAGCGCATCTGCCTGCGTTGCACACTCCAACTAATTATAAGTAAGCCATTATACTAGCAAACACTCAGTGTACCTAGTGGCATCCTATACGTGGCTATTGGACTTTGCTATAGTCCCACTAGTGCCAAGACATTTGCAGAGCGCATCTGCCTGCGTTGCACACTCCAACTAATTTTAACTTAGCCATTATACTAGCAAACACTCAGTGTACCTAGTGGCATCCTATACGTGGCTATTGGACTTTGCTATAGTCCCACTAGTGCCAAGACATTTGCAGAGCGCATCTGCCTGCGTTGCACACTCCAACTCATTATAACTAAGTTGCATTGTCAGGGATATTTATTCTTTATTATTCTGCTGTTAATAAAGCTAGACCACCACTGCAATCTTCACCACCTCTCAATTTTTACTACCACATTTTCAGTCCACAATCTTGTCGCAATCAACATGAGTGGCAAAATGACAGATGCTGGTGGAAAGGGGAAGAGGCGTGGTGGAAAAGGCAAAAAAGGTTTTGTCTGTGGGGAAAGTGGCAAAGCTCCATTATCATCTGCTGAAGATAGACCATCTACCAGCAAAAGTAAGATGTCTACTACTTACCGTGGACAATCCGATGTGCTCCCTTTTTTACGGACACGAACAACAGGAAGAAAGGTAGATGATGGGCAAAAAAGGAAAATGCTTGAATGGATCTCAAGTGGTCCAACAAGTGCCCTCTCAGCCACTTCAAGTACCGCATCCAAAAAACACCAGTCCTCTGAGTTGTCATCCCAATCACACTTGATTTCTCCCAGCTCTGAAGTCTCCATCAGCCCTGCACAGTATGGTGGAACTGAGATGGCTGAGTCTGCAGAGCTGTTCAGTCACACTATAGCCTGGGAATCAGAGGTCTGCTCCCAAGCTACAGTGAGTACAGAACAGGAAATGGTCTGCAGTGATGCCCAGAACCTTTGTGACTCTGATTCAGGCCGTGAGGACCAAGTTTCTGAGCATAATGTTGACCCTTTGTCACAAACTGTAACACCTGTGGTTATAGACAATGAGGAACATACTGATGAAGATGAGACGCAGATACCCGATTGGGATGACAACTTAAATATTCGGTCAGGGCAAGAAGAGGCTCGGTCTGAGGGGGAGGGGAGTGCAAACACAACAATTGATGATGAAGTTCTAGATCCCACCTACTGTCAACCCCCAGTCAGGCACTCGAGGAGGTCAACAGAGGCGGTGGAGGAGGATGCAACCGACGACGAAGTTACCTTGCGCCTTCCTGGACAGAGTCGGAGCACTGGTAGCACGTCTACAACTGCATCCTCAGCCACCACTCTGCCTATGAGCATTATTCGGGGTGGATCAACAGGTCGCATGGCCTCTAAGCCTTGCCTAGCCTGGTCCTTTTTTGACATAGAAAAAGATCGCCCAAATCATGTGATATGTAAAATTTGTCATGATTCTCTTAGTAGAGGTCAAAACCTCAGCAGTTTGACAACTTCTTCCATGAATCGTCACATGAATAAATATCATAGGTCCCGGTGGGAAGCTCACTGTGCTGCAATGCTGCAAGAGCGAACCATCCACCGCCCGCCCCTTCCAGTGCATCCGCGCGCTCTTCATCTTCTAGGACTGTGGGGACAGCTGTCACACCTGTTTTTCCACGCCAAACTTCCACCACTGTAACCGCAACAGGCAGTTTGCTTGTAAGGTCGTCAGTTGGTTTGGAAGGGGAAACAAGTGAGTGTGTACAGCTCTCTCAGACATCGATAGCACCAACGTTGGATGAAGGCAACATCATGTCTCCGCCTGCACTTTCCTCACAAACCTGCATTTTTCCAGGGACACCCTACTCAACACCGTCTACACACAGCAGCCAGATCTCTGTCCCTCAGATGTGGTCAAATAAAAGGCCACTTCCTCCGACCCATGACAAAGCTAAGAGGTTGACTCTATCCCTCTGTAAGCTGTTGGCTACCGAAATGCTGCCTTTCCGCCTAGTGGACACACAGGATTTTAGAGACCTTATGTCTGTCGCTGTGCCCCAGTACCAGATGCCTAGTCGCCACTACTTCTCTAAGAAAGGTGTGCCCGTGCTACACCAGCATGTCGCACACAACATCACCGCTTCCTTGAGAAACTCTGTGTGTGAACGGGTGCATTTCACCACCGATACTTGGACCAGTAAGCATGGACAGGGACGTTACATGTCGCTGACTGGGCACTGGGTAACTATGGTGATAGATGGTGAAGGGTCTGCTGCACAAGTCTTGCCGTCCCCACGACTTGTGTGTCAATCCTCTGTCTGTCCAAGTTCCGCCACAGCTTCTGCATCCTCCACCTCATCTGGGTCCTCCACCTCCGCCCCAAGCCTGCCTGGTCAGGCCACCAGCGTTCTCACTGCGCAGAAGGAATCACGCACGCCTCATTACTATGCTGGCAGCAGAGCGTAACGGCATCAGGCGGTCTTTAGCTTGACATGTCTTGGGAATAAGAGTCACACAGCTGAGGAGTTGTGGTCAGCTCTGCGGTCCGAGTTTAATAAATGGTTGTCTCCACTCAACCTGCAGCCTGGTAAGGCCGTGTGCGACAATGCTGCAAACCTGGGTGCGGCACTTCGCCTGGGCATTGTGACACACGTACCTTGTATGGCTCACGTGTTGAACCTTGTCGTCCAGCAATTTTTAACACACTATCCCGGCCTAGATGGCCTTCTGAACAGGGCACGAAAACTGTCAGCTCACTTCCGCCGTTCAAGCGCCGCAGCAGAGCGACTTGCATCGCTCCAGAAGTCTTTCGGCCTGCCGGTTCATCGCCTGAAATGCGATGTGGCGACACGCTGGAATTCAACTCTCCACATGTTACAGCGACTGTGGCAGCACCGCAGAGCCCTGGTGCAATACGTCATGACGTATAGCCTGGGCCAACGAGATGCAGAGGTGGGGCAGATCACCCTGATGGAGTGGTCTCAGATCAAGGACCTATGCACCCTTCTGCACAGTTTCGACATGGCGACGAATATGTTTAGCTCTGACAATGCCATTATCAGCATGACGATTCCAGTCATTTACATGCTGGAGCACACGCTAAACACTATTCGGAGTCAGGGGGTGGGACAACATGAAGGGGAGGAACTACAGGAGGATTCATATGCGCAAGGGACAACAACATCACCAAGGTCCAGACGTTCATCATCACCAACGCAGCAGGCATGGGACCATGGGGAACAGGGATCGACAAGGGCGCATAGTAGCAGGCGAAATGTTGAGCAAGGTGCAGGAGAACATGAAGAAATGGAGGACGAACTGTCCATGGACATGGAAGACTCAGCGGATGAGGGAGACCTTGGTCAAATTTCAGTTGAAAGAGGTTGGGGGGAGATGTCAGAGGAAGAAAGAACGGGTAGCACCTCTATGCCACAAACACAGCGTGGACTTGGTCCGCATGGCTGCGCAAGACACATGAGTGCCTTTTTGTTGCACTACCTCCAACATGACAGTCGTATTGTCAAAATTAGAAGTGATGATGACTACTGGATTGCCACACTATTAGATCCCCGGTACAAGTCCAAATTTTGTGACATAATTCCAGCCATAGAAAGGGACGCACGTATGCAGGAGTATCAGCAGAAGCTGTTACTCGATCTTAGCTCGGCTTTTCCACCAAACAACCGTGCAGGTAGGGAATCTCCCAGTTGTAACTTGACAAACATGGGACGGTCTCGTCATCTTCAACAGTCTACCCGTACCAGTAGGACCGTATCTGGTGCCGGTAACAGCAATTTTATGGAATCTTTTCATAATTTTTTTAGACCCTCTTTTGCAAGGCCACCAGAGACAACAAGTCTGACACATACTCAACGGCTGGAGAGGATGATACAGGAGTATCTCCAAATGAACATCGATGCCATGGCTGTGCAACTGGAGCCTTGCTCCTTTTGGGCTTCAAACCTAGAAAAATGGCCAGAGCTCTCCAGTTACGCCTTGGAGATTTTGTCGTGTCCAGCTGCCAGCGTTGTCTCTGAACGTGTATTCAGTGCTGCTGCACTTTCCCCACAGACAAAACCTTTTTTGCCTTTTCCACCACGCCTCTTCCCCTTTCCACCAGCATCTGTCATTTTGCCACTCATGTTGATTGCGACAAGATTGTGGACTGAAAATGTGGTAGTAAAAATTGAGAGGTGGTGAAGATTGCAGTGGTGGTCTAGCTTTATTAACAGCAGAATAATAAAGAATAAATATCCCTGACAATGCAACTTAGTTATAATGAGTTGGAGTGTGCAACGCAGGCAGATGCGCTCTGCAAATGTCTTGGCACTAGTGGGACTATAGCAAAGTCCAATAGCCACGTATAGGATGCCACTAGGTACACTGAGTGTTTGCTAGTATAATGGCTAAGTTAAAATTAGTTGGAGTGTGCAACGCAGGCAGATGCGCTCTGCAAATGTCTTGGCACTAGTGGGACTATAGCAAAGTCCAATAGCCACGTATAGGATGCCACTAGGTACACTGAGTGTTTGCTAGTATAATGGCTTACTTATAATTAGTTGGAGTGTGCAACGCAGGCAGATGCGCTCTGCAAATGTCTTGGCACTAGTGGGACTATAGCAAAGTCCAATAGCCACGTATAGGATGCCACTAGGTACACTGAGTGTTTGCTAGTATAATGGCTTACTTATAATTAGTTGGAGTGTGCAACGCAGGCAGATGCGCTCTGCAAATGTCTTGGCACTAGTGGGACTATAGCAATGTCCAATAGCCACGTATAGGATGCCACTAGGTACACTGAGTGTTTGCTAGTATAATGGCTTACTTATAATTAGTTGGAGTGTGCAACGCAGGCAGATGCGCTCTGCAAATGTCTTGGCACTAGTGGGACTATAGCAAAGTCCAATAGCCACGTATAGAATGCCACTAGGTACACTGAGTGTTTGCTAGTATAATTGCTTAGTTTAAAAAAGTTGGAGTGTGCAATGCAGGCAGACGTGCTCTGCAAATGTCTTTGCACTAGTGGGACTATAGCAAAGTCCAATAGCCACGTATAGGATGCCACTAGGTACACTGAGTGTTTGCTAGTATAATGGCTTACTTATAATTAGTTGGAGTGTGCAACGCAGGCAGATGCGCTCTGCAAATGTCTTGGCACTAGTGGGACTATAGCAAGGTCCAATAGCCACGTATAGGATGCCACTAGGTACACTGAGTGTTTGCTAGTATAATGGCTTACTTATAATTAGTTGGAGTGTGCAACGCAGGCAGATGCGCTCTGCAAATGTCTTGGCACTAGTGGGACTATAGCAAAGTCCAATAGCCACAGATAGGATGCCACTAGGTACACTGAGTGTTTGCTAGTATA
Organism: Anomaloglossus baeobatrachus; assembly: GCF_048569485.1. Lineage (NCBI taxonomy): Eukaryota > Metazoa > Chordata > Amphibia > Anura > Aromobatidae > Anomaloglossus > Anomaloglossus baeobatrachus. Next base: position 112,380 of record NW_027443298.1, on the reverse strand, counting down.
ATGGACCTGACATTACCTCTCTACTAACCAGAATCCCACAATGTCTGTCTGCTATTTCATCCTTCTTCTCTGTGCGATTCCTAAAACTTAACATGGACAAAACAGAATTCATTGTCTTTCCTCCTCCTCACTCATCTCCTCCAACAAGCCTTTCCATCAAACTCGATGGTTGCTTACTCTCCCCAGTCTCACAAGCTCGTTGCCTTGGAGTGACCCTCGACTCTGCTCTATCCTTCAAGCCACACATCCAAGCCCTCTTCACCTCATGCCGATTACAACTCAAAAACATCTCCCGGATCCGTGCTTTCCTTAACCAAGAATCATCAAAAACATTAGTGCATGCCCTCATCATCTCCCGCCTCGACTACTGCAACCTCCTGCTCTCTGGCCTCCCTTCCAACACTCTTGCACCCCTCCAATCTATCCTAAACTCTGCGGCCCGCTTAATCCACCTCTCCCCTCGCTACTCCCCAGCCTCGCCACTCTGCCAATCCCTTCACTGGCTTCCCATCACCCAACGACTCCAGTTCAAAACACTAACTATGACATACAAAGCCATGCACAACCTGTCTCCTCCCTACATCTGTGACCTAGTCTCCCGGTACCTACCTGCACGCAACCTCAGATCCTCACAAGATCTCCTTCTCTGCTCCTCCCTTATCTCCTCTTCCCACAATCGCGTACAAGATTTCTCCCGTGCATCCCCCATACTTTGGAATGCTCTACCTCAGCACATCAGACTCTCCCCTACCGTGGAAAGCTTCAAGAGGAACCTCAAGACCCACCTCTTCCAACAAGCCTATAACCTACAACAGCCCTCAGTCCAGTAGACCACTGCGCAACCAGCTCTGTCCTCACCTATTGTACCATCACCCATTCCCTGTAGACTGTAAGCCCTCGCGGGCAGGGTCCTCTCTCCTCCTGTACCAGTCTGTTATGTACTGTTAATGATTGTTGTACGTATACCCTTTCACTTGTAAAGCGCCATGGAATAAATGGCGCTATAATAATAAATAATAATAATAATAATAATGGCTTACTTATAATTAGTTGGAGTGTGCAACGCAGGCAGATGCGCTCTGCAAATGTCTTGGCACTAGTGGGACTATAGCAAGGTCCAATAGCCACGTATAGGATGCCACTAGGTACACTGAGTGTTTGCTAGTATAATGGCTTACTTATAATTAGTTGGAGTGTGCAACGCAGGCAGATGCGCTCTGCAAATGTCTTGGCACTAGTGGGACTATAGCAAGGTCCAATAGCCACGTATAGGATGCCACTAGGTACACTGAGTGTTTGCTAGTATAATGGCTTACTTATAATTAGTTGGAGTGTGCAACGCAGGCAGATGCGCTCTGCAAATGTCTTGGCACTAGTGGGACTATAGCAAAGTCCAATAGCCACAGATAGGATGCCACTAGGTACACTGAGTGTTTGCTAGTATAATGGCTTACTTATAATTAGTTGGAGTGTGCAACGCAGGCAGATGCGCTCTGCAAATGTCTTGGCACTAGTGGGACTATAGCAAAGTCCAATAGCCACGTATAGGATGCCACTAGGTACACTGAGTGTTTGCTAGTAAAATTGCTTAGTTTAAAAAAGTTGGAGTGTGCAATGCAGGCAGACGTGCTCTGCAAATGTCTTTGCACTAGTGGGACTATAGCAAAGTCCAATAGCCACGTATAGGATGCCACTAGGTACACTGAGTGTTTGCTAGTATAATGGCTAAGTTAAAATTAGTTGGAGTGTGCAACGCAGGCAGATGCGCTCTGCAAATGTCTTGGCACTAGTGGGACTATAGCAAAGTCCAATAGCCACGTATAGGATGCCACTAGGTACACTGAGTGTTTGCTAGTATAATGGCTTACTTATAATTAGTTGGAGTGTGCAACGCAGGCAGATGCGCTCTGCAAATGTCTTGGCACTAGTGGGACTATAGCAAAGTCCAATAGCCACGTATAGGATGCCACTAGGTACACTGAGTGTTTGCTAGTATAATGGCTAAGTTAAAATTAGTTGGAGTGTGCAACGCAGGCAGATGCGCTCTGCAAATGTCTTGGCACTAGTGGGACTATAGCAAAGTCCAATAGCCACGTATAGGATGCCACTAGGTACACTGAGTGTTTGCTAGTATAATGGCTTACTTATAATTAGTTGGAGTGTGCAACGCAGGCAGATGCGCTCTGCAAATGTCTTGGCACTAGTGGGACTATAGCAAAGTCCAATAGCCACGTATAGGATGCCACTAGGTACACTGAGTGTTTGCTAGTATAATGGCTTACTTATAATTAGTTGGAGTGTGCAGCGCAGGCAGATGCGCTCTGCAAATGTCTTGGCACTAGTGGGACTATAGCAAAGTCCAATAGCCACAGATAGGATGCCACTAGGTACACTGAGTGTTTGCTAGTATAATGGCTTACTTATAATTAGTTGGAGTGTGCAACGCAGGCAGATGCGCTCTGCAAATGTCTTGGCACTAGTGGGACTATAGCAAGGTCCAATAGCCACGTATAGGATGCCACTAGGTACACTGAGTGTTTGCTAGTATAATGGCTTACTTATAATTAGTTGGAGTGTGCAACGCAGGCAGATGCGCTCTGCAAATGTCTTGGCACTAGTGGGACTATAGCAAAGTCCAATAGCCACGTATAGGATGCCACTAGGTACACTGAGTGTTTGCTAGTATAATGGCTTACTTATAATTAGTTGGAGTGTGCAACGCAGGCAGATGCGCTCTGCAAATGTCTTGGCACTAGTGGGACTATAGCAAGGTCCAATAGCCACGTATAGGATGCCACTAGGTACACTGAGTGTTTGCTAGTATAATGGCTTACTTATAATTAGTTGGAGTGTGCAACGCAGGCAGATGCGCTCTGCAAATGTCTTGGCACTAGTGGGACTATAGCAAAGTCCAATAGCCACGTATAGGATGCCACTAGGTACACTGAGTGTTTGCTAGTATAATGGTTAAGTTAAAATTAGTTGGAGTGTGCAACGCAGGCAGATGCGCTCTGCAAATGTCTTGGCACTAGTGGGACTATAGCAAAGTCCAATAGCCACGTATAGGATGCCACTAGGTACACTGAGTGTTTGCTAGTAAAATTGCTTAGTTTAAAAAAGTTGGAGTGTGCAATGCAGGCAGACGTGCTCTGCAAATGTCTTTGCACTAGTGGGACTATAGCAAAGTCCAATAGCCACGTATAGGATGCCACTAGGTACACTGAGTGTTTGCTAGTATAATGGCTTACTTATAATTAGTTGGAGTGTGCAACGCAGGCAGATGCGCTCTGCAAATGTCTTGGCACTAGTGGGACTATAGCAAAGTCCAATAGCCACGTATAGGATGCCACTAGGTACACTGAGTGTTTGCTAGTATAATGGCTAAGTTAAAATTAGTTGGAGTGTGCAACGCAGGCAGATGCGCTCTGCAAATGTCTTGGCACTAGTGGGACTATAGCAAAGTCCAATAGCCACGTATAGGATGCCACTAGGTACACTGAGTGTTTGCTAGTATAATGGCTTACTTATAATTAGTTGGAGTGTGCAATGCAGGCAGATGCGCTCTGCAAATGTCTTGGCACTAGTGGGACTATAGCAAAGTCCAATAGCCACGTATAGGATGCCACTAGGTACACTGAGTGTTTGCTAGTATAATAACTTACTTATAATTAGTTGGAGTGTGCAACGCAGGCAGATGCGCTCTGCAAATGTCTTGGCACTAGTGGGACTATAGCAAAGTCCAATAGCCACAGATAGGATGCCACTAGGTACACTGAGTGTTTGCTAGTATAATGGCTTACTTATAATTAGTTGGAGTGTGCAACGCAGGCAGATGCGCTCTGCAAATGTCTTGGCACTAGTGGGACTATAGCAAGGTCCAATAGCCACGTATAGGATGCCACTAGGTACACTGAGTGTTTGCTAGTATAATGGCTTACTTATAATTAGTTGGAGTGTGCAACGCAGGCAGATGCGCTCTGCAAATGTCTTGGCACTAGTGGGACTATAGCAAAGTCCAATAGCCACGTATAGGATGCCACTAGGTACACTGAGTGTTTGCTAGTATAATGGCTTACTTATAATTAGTTGGAGTGTGCAACGCAGGCAGATGCGCTCTGCAAATGTCTTGGCACTAGTGGGACTATAGCAAGGTCCAATAGCCACGTATAGGATGCCACTAGGTACACTGAGTGTTTGCTAGTATAATGGCTTACTTATAATTAGTTGGAGTGTGCAACGCAGGCAGATGCGCTCTGCAAATGTCTTGGCACTAGTGGGACTATAGCAAAGTCCAATAGCCACGTATAGGATGCCACTAGGTACACTGAGTGTTTTCTAGTATAATGGTTAAGTTAAAATTAGTTGGAGTGTGCAACGCAGGCAGATGCGCTCTGCAAATGTCTTGGCACTAGTGGGACTATAGCAAAGTCCAATAGCCACGTATAGGATGCCACTAGGTACACTGAGTGTTTGCTAGTAAAATTGCTTAGTTTAAAAAAGTTGGAGTGTGCAATGCAGGCAGACGTGCTCTGCAAATGTCTTTGCACTAGTGGGACTATAGCAAAGTCCAATAGCCACGTATAGGATGCCACTAGGTACACTGAGTGTTTGCTAGTATAATGGCTTACTTATAATTAGTTGGAGTGTGCAACGCAGGCAGATGCGCTCTGCAAATGTCTTGGCACTAGTGGGACTATAGCAAGGTCCAATAGCCACGTATAGGATGCCACTAGGTACACTGAGTGTTTGCTAGTATAATGGCTTACTTATAATTAGTTGGAGTGTGCAACGCAGGCAGATGCGCTCTGCAAATGTCTTGGCACTAGTGGGACTATAGCAAAGTCCAATAGCCACAGATAGGATGCCACTAGGTACACTGAGTGTTTGCTAGTATAATGGACCTGACATTACCTCTCTACTAACCAGAATCCCACAATGTCTGTCTGCTATTTCATCCTTCTTCTCTGTGCGATTCCTAAAACTTAACATGGACAAAACAGAATTCATTGTCTTTCCTCCTCCTCACTCATCTCCTCCAACAAGCCTTTCCATCAAACTCGATGGTTGCTTACTCTCCCCAGTCTCACAAGCTCGTTGCCTTGGAGTGACCCTCGACTCTGCTCTATCCTTCAAGCCACACATCCAAGCCCTCTTCACCTCATGCCGATTACAACTCAAAAACATCTCCCGGATCCGTGCTTTCCTTAACCAAGAATCAGCAAAAACATTAGTGCATGCCCTCATCATCTCCCGCCTCGACTACTGCAACCTCCTGCTCTCTGGCCTCCCTTCCAACACTCTTGCACCCCTCCAATCTATCCTAAACTCTGCGGCCCGCTTAATCCACCTCTCCCCTCGCTACTCCCCAGCCTCGCCACTCTGCCAATCCCTTCACTGGCTTCCCATCACCCAACGACTCCAGTTCAAAACACTAACCATGACATACAAAGCCATGCACAACCTGTCTCCTCCCTACATCTGTGACCTAGTCTCCCGGTACCTACCTGCACGCAACCTCAGATCCTCACAAGATCTCCTTCTCTGCTCCTCCCTTATCTCCTCTTCCCACAATCGCGTACAAGATTTCTCCCGTGCATCCCCCATACTTTGGAATGCTCTACCTCAGCACATCAGACTCTCCCCTACCGTGGAAAGCTTCAAGAGGAACCTCAAGACCCACCTCTTCCAACAAGCCTATAACCTACAACAGCCCTCAGTCCAGTAGACCACTGCGCAACCAGCTCTGTCCTCACCTATTGTACCATCACCCATTCCCTGTAGACTGTAAGCCCTCGCGGGCAGGGTCCTCTCTCCTCCTGTACCAGTCTGTTATGTACTGTTAATGATTGTTGTACGTATACCCTTTCACTTGTAAAGCGCCATGGAATAAATGGCGCTATAATAATAAATAATAATAATAATAATAATAATGGCTTACTTATAATTAGTTGGAGTGTGCAACGCAGGCAGATGCGCTCTGCAAATGTCTTGGCACTAGTGGGACTATAGCAAGGTCCAATAGCCACGTATAGGATGCCACTAGGTACACTGAGTGTTTGCTAGTATAATGGCTTACTTATAATTAGTTGGAGTGTGCAACGCAGGCAGATGCGCTCTGCAAATGTCTTGGCACTAGTGGGACTATAGCAAGGTCCAATAGCCACGTATAGGATGCCACTAGGTACACTGAGTGTTTGCTAGTATAATGGCTTACTTATAATTAGTTGGAGTGTGCAACGCAGGCAGATGCGCTCTGCAAATGTCTTGGCACTAGTGGGACTATAGCAAAGTCCAATAGCCACAGATAGGATGCCACTAGGTACACTGAGTGTTTGCTAGTATAATGGACCTGACATTACCTCTCTACTAACCAGAATCCCACAATGTCTGTCTGCTATTTCATCCTTCTTCTCTGTGCGATTCCTAAAACTTAACATGGACAAAACAGAATTCATTGTCTTTCCTCCTCCTCACTCATCTCCTCCAACAAGCCTTTCCATCAAACTCGATGGTTGCTTACTCTCCCCAGTCTCACAAGCTCGTTGCCTTGGAGTGACCCTCGACTCTGCTCTATCCTTCAAGCCACACATCCAAGCCCTCTTCACCTCATGCCGATTACAACTCAAAAACATCTCCCGGATCCGTGCTTTCCTTAACCAAGAATCAGCAAAAACATTAGTGCATGCCCTCATCATCTCCCGCCTCGACTACTGCAACCTCCTGCTCTCTGGCCTCCCTTCCAACACTCTTGCACCCCTCCAATCTATCCTAAACTCTGCGGCCCGCTTAATCCACCTCTCCCCTCGCTACTCCCCAGCCTCGCCACTCTGCCAATCCCTTCACTGGCTTCCCATCACCCAACGACTCCAGTTCAAAACACTAACCATGACATACAAAGCCATGCACAACCTGTCTCCTCCCTACATCTGTGACCTAGTCTCCCGGTACCTACCTGCACGCAACCTCAGATCCTCACAAGATCTCCTTCTCTGCTCCTCCCTTATCTTCTCTTCCCACAATCGCGTACAAGATTTCTCCCGTGCATCCCCCATACTTTGGAATGCTCTACCTCAGCACATCAGACTCTCCCCTACCGTGGAAAGCTTCAAGAGGAACCTCAAGACCCACCTCTTCCAACAAGCCTATAACCTACAACAGCCCTCAGTCCAGTAGACCACTGCGCAACCAGCTCTGTCCTCACCTATTGTACCATCACCCATTCCCTGTAGACTGTAAGCCCTCGCGGGCAGGGTCCTCTCTCCTCCTGTACCAGTCTGTTATGTACTGTTAATGATTGTTGTACGTATACCCTTTCACTTGTAAAGCGCCATGGAATAAATGGCGCTATAATAATAAATAATAATAATAATTATAATAATGGCTTACTTATAATTAGTTGGAGTGTGCAACGCAGGCAGATGCGCTCTGCAAATGTCTTGGCACTAGTGGGACTATAGCAAGGTCCAATAGCCACGTATAGGATGCCACTAGGTACACTGAGTGTTTGCTAGTATAATGGCTTACTTATAATTAGTTGGAGTGTGCAACGCAGGCAGATGCGCTCTGCAAATGTCTTGGCACTAGTGGGACTATAGCAAAGTCCAATAGCCACAGATAGGATGCCACTAGGTACACTGAGTGTTTGCTAGTATAATGGCTTACTTATAATTAGTTGGAGTGTGCAACGCAGGCAGATGCGCTCTGCAAATGTCTTGGCACTAGTGGGACTATAGCAAAGTCCAATAGCCACGTATAGGATGCCACTAGGTACACTGAGTGTTTGCTAGTAAAATTGCTTAGTTTAAAAAAGTTGGAGTGTGCAATGCAGGCAGACGTGCTCTGCAAATGTCTTTGCACTAGTGGGACTATAGCAAAGTCCAATAGCCACAGATAGGATGCCACTAGGTACACTGAGTGTTTGCTAGTATAATGGCTTACTTATAATTAGTTGGAGTGTGCAACGCAGGCAGATGCGCTCTGCAAATGTCTTGGCACTAGTGGGACTATAGCAAAGTCCAATAGCCACGTATAGGATGCCACTAGGTACACTGAGTGTTTGCTAGTATAATGGCTAAGTTAAAATTAGTTGGAGTGTGCAACGCAGGCAGATGCGCTCTGCAAATGTCTTGGCACTAGTGGGACTATAGCAAAGTCCAATAGCCACGTATAGGATGCCACTAGGTACACTGAGTGTTTGCTAGTAAAATTGCTTAGTTTAAAAAAGTTGGAGTGTGCAATGCAGGCAGACGTGCTCTGCAAATGTCTTTGCACTAGTGGGACTATAGCAAAGTCCAATAGCCACAGATAGGATGCCACTAGGTACACTGAGTGTTTGCTAGTATAATGGCTTAGTTATAATGAGTTGGAGTGTGCAGAGGATAGGAGGGTACAGTGGCAGGATTGTGGTGCTCTGGGTAGAGGAATGGAAGCCTGCCTTTCTATTCCCTCCTAATGGTGAAATGCAGGGAGGAAATCCCTGACCTTGGCTACACAGATGCTGTTGCTGTTTGCAGGACCTGTCACCTATGGCTCTCTGACCCTGCCGGTTTGAGTCCTTAAAAGGACTGCTATAAAGTGCTCTCCCTATGCTGTCTAACGCTGTGTATGCAGCGCATACAGCTGTATCGGCTATAGGACTCAGGAGGACGGAGCTGCGACAGTGATGTCTGACACCAAAGACGCAGAAGGCAGATAATGGCGTCCGTGAAGAAAATGTCCGGTTTTATAATGCAGGGACATGTGACATGCAGATCCTATCACACATGCCGTTGCTTCTCTGGCTCAAAGTCAACTTAGCTGTGTGTGTGTCTGTGATTGGCTGACATGCTGGCCCGCCCCACAAGACGCGCGCACTTAGGGAAGGAAGACAAGAAAAAAAAAAAAAATGGCGATCGCCATTATAGAAACAGCAGTGATCTGAAGGCGCTGTTCACGCACACTATACACTGAAATGTGATAATAGTTTGATTCACAGAGTGACTTACACTATTACAGCAGAAACCAAGCTATGATTTAGCTGTTTTTTGGCTGCTAGAACCGTTCTCGAACGTTTCTAGAACTATCGAGCTTTTGCAAAAAACTCGAGTTCTAGTTCGATCTAGAACATGCCCCAAAATCACTCGAGCCTAGAACTGGAGAACCACGAACCACGAACCGCGCTCAACTCTATCCAGGAGCTTTGGTTCCCTGAGTTTCCAATAGCAAATGTCTAGAAAAAACTCTGTCCATTGGCACAACTCAGCAAGAAAACGAGAAGACCGAGAAGATATATTTCATTTATCTTAATGCCACCTTCTTAACAGCACTAAACCCTTCTATTATGTCCCTTAGCCTTTTGAGCTTATCCTCTGGTAAGCGGAAGACCATGCCTCTGGTATCGATCTCAGTGCCTAAAAACTGTATTATAGTAGCCAATCAGAATACAAAAGGATGCATAGGAAGCGTGACTTTATTTCAATATTTTAAAACAATCCGATAAAATGAAGAAAAGTCACTCATACAAGATCCACAGAAGTTGTATAATACATACATAAATCAAAACACTATAAGGCCTGTTTCACACGTCAGTGATTCTGGTACGTTTGTGCTTTTTTTTAAACATAACAGAATCACTGAGATACGCAGATCCATTATAATGAATGGGTCTGCTCACACATCAGTGATTTTTCACTGCACGTGTCTCCGTGCGGCGTTCCCGCGTGTCCGTGATTGCTGCACGGAGACATGTCCATTTTTTTCTGGCATCACTGATAGGATGTCCATAAGGTGGCAGCAGAGCATAACAGAAAAAGGTGCCTATTGTGCACTGAAAAGACCCAATGTGATGCACCAGACATATAGAGCCCTAATGGATTCACAAATATAAGATATATCATGAATGACTACTGCATAATGAACGCTAGCATGAAAAAAGAAAGGAATCCATAAAAATAAATAATAAATGGTGCACATATGTTAGAGCCCCACCGAAGGACAAAAAAAGTCTGATGGAAATAGAGAGCATATAGGAACAATAAGAATGTGCAACAGAGAGGAAGGTGAGAATGCAGGATCAATCACTGCCTGTCAGATATTAATAATCAGGTAAATAACTCTGGAGCAGACGCACAAATTAGGGTCTTACCTGGTAAGGTAACAAATAATTAATAGTAGTTGCACTCACCTATTAAGGTTGTGCCAGTCACAACCCCTAAATGCACGTTACAAATGGCGACAGCCGCAGCCCCTAGTAGAAGAGCAATAACGTATAGGAGGAAAATCGGGTGCGTGCCGCGCTGTCACCAAAGGAAACTGATGTTAATTATTTCATCTCTTTATTCTTTTTTCCGGTCAATGTGTTTCAGAGATCACTGTCTCCTTCATCAGGGCAAAAAAAGAACAGTATGCAATCAAAGGAGGAAGAACCTCTATATATACACATATGGAGCTACGTCAGAGGACTGACTGCTGTATTTCAAATACTGCCGGGATGGTCAACTGTTACAATACCGGCCATAAAAGTTCTCAAGTGATATATTGAGAAACATTTATAAAATCACTGGGGTATAGTGTTTCAAATTTCATCAGCTTTTTGAGACAAAAATCAGAAAAAGAAGAAGAAGAAGGACAAAATGAAAAAAAGAAAAAAAAGAAGAAAAAAAAAACAAAAAGGGAGCATTGAGCTCCAGACCCTGTATTGAGTCTTAGAAGTGTAGTGACAAGTGCATCTGTCCACAACCCTGTAAGGGTGAACGGGATGACGGACAAGAAAAATTATGTTCGTGGCAAAAAATGGTGGTGTTGCTATATAAAATTGCATTAAGAATAAAGAAAGGAAAAATTTCTTTATAAAAGTAGTGAAGAAAAAAGTGGAAAAAAGGGGAGTGTAAGCCATTTTACTAATAAATAGTGATGAGCGAGCATGCTTGTTACTACTCGGTACTCGCACGAGTATCACTGTACTCGGTCTACTCGACGGGGACCGAGTAATCTCGCGATACTCGTGCTGTACTCGTGGTCTTCATCCCTGCATGTTGGCGCTCTTTTGAGAGCCAGCCCTCATGCAGGGATTGGCTGGCAGACCACTGCAATGCCACAGCCCTGTTAGTTGTGGAATTGCAGTGATTGGCCGGCCTGCACAGCGTGACCGAGCCTTTATACCGGCGGGCGCGCTGTGCTCTGCTCACAGCTATCCAGACAGTCAGTGCAGGGAGAGGGTCGCTGCTTCAGGGAAAGGTTTGCGGCCCTTTATAGCTATTTCCGTAGCAGGGCTGCAAACAGTGTGACCAAAAGTCCTTCTCAGGACTATTCTAGTTGTATACAGGCAGGCAGGGTATAGCCAGGTCGGAGTACAGTAGCAGAGTCCTTCTCAGGACTATTGTTGCTGTATACAGGCAGGGTATAGCCAGGTTGGAATACAGGCTAGTGACCAAAAGAGTCCTTGTCAGGACTATTGTAGCAGTATACAGGCAGGCAGGCAGGCAGGCAGGCAGGGTATATAGCCATTCCTAGTGGTGACCGTATACCAGCCTTCATCATATCTGGGGCTGGTGTACACAGTCTAAAACAGTCCTGATAGTGTCAGACTTCTCAGCAATTGTCGCTCCTAAAACCTGTTAGGTTCTTAGTGCGTCCGTGCTTGCATTTAAAAACCGCACGTGTGTGCCTGTCGGTGGCAGCGTACAGGTGCACTTGTGTGCGTTTTTACCAAACTATTATATAACGCACAAGTGTAGTGTATAATACACGTCAGTCAGCAGTGGCTGATAGTGTCAGAGTTCTCGTCATTAATTTTTGCTCCTAAAACCTGTGTTAGGTTCTTAGTGCGTCCGTGCTTGCATTTAAAAACCGCACGTGTGTGCCTGTCGGTGGCAGCGTACAGGTGCACTTGTGTGCGTTTTTACCAAACTATTATATAACGCACAAGTGTAGTGTATAATACACGTCAGTCAGCAGTGGCTGATAGTGTCAGAGTTCTCGTCATTAATTTTTGCTCCTAAAACCTGTGTTAGGTTCTTAGTGCGTCCGTGCTTGCATTTAAAAACCGCACGTGTGTGCCTGTCGGTGGCAGCGTACAGGTGCACTTGTGTGCGTTTTTACCAAACTATTATATAACGCACAAGTGTAGTGTATAATACACGTCAGTCAGCAGTGGCTGATAGTGTCAGAGTTCTCGTCATTAATTTTTGCTCCTAAAACCTGTGTTAGGTTCTTAGTGCGTCCGTGCTTGCATTTAAAAACCGCACGTGTGTGCCTGTCGGTGGCAGCGTACAGGTGCACTTGTGTGCGTTTTTACCAAACTATTATATAACGCACAAGTGTAGTGTATAATACACGTCAGTCAGCAGTGGCTGATAGTGTCAGAGTTCTCGTCATTAATTTTTGCTCCTAAAACCTGTGTTAGGTTCTTAGTGCGTCCGTGCTTGCATTTAAAAACCGCACGTGTGTGCCTGTCGGTGGCAGCGTACAGGTGCACTTGTGTGCGTTTTTACCAAACTATTATATAACGCACAAGTGTAGTGTATAATACACGTCAGTCAGCAGTGGCTGATAGTGTCAGAGTTCTCGTCATTAATTTTTGCTCCTAAAACCTGTTAGGTTCTTAGTGCGTCCGTGCTTGCATTTAAAAACCGCACGTGTGTGCCTGTCGGTGGCAGCGTACAGGTGCACAATTTGCACAAACTTTGATATAACGCCCAAGTCTAGTGAATACACGTCAGCACAGCATTGCAAAATGCGCAAGGGCGTTGGCAAGGAACAAGGAAGTGGACGTGATGGTGGTGCAGGCAGAGGCCGAGGTCGTGGGCAAGCTCTAATTTTGCCACAACAAAGGGCCACATCTAGTCGCTCGCACATCCTGTCCCAAATTCTTGGGGACCGCAGCAGTACACCGCTCTTGAACCAAGACCAGTGTCAACAGGTTGTTAGTTGGATAGCGGATAATGCTTCCAGTCAGATTGGCACCACCACAAACACTCTGTCTTCCACACGGTCAAGTGTCAGTAGCCGTGATACTGCACCGCACATTTCAGAACCTGATCCTCCTTCCTACCACAAGGCTGAGTACACGTCCTCGGACATTAATGATCCCACACTTGGACACTCGGAAGAGCTGTTCACGTTTCCATTCGCACATTCTGGCCTCTCGCCAGCTCATGTTGAAGTGGGTCATGAGGAGATCGTATGTACAGATGGCCAAATATTTGAGCAGCCACGTTCTCACGAAGTTGGCAACGTGTCTCAACAAGGGGTGGACGATGATGAGACACAATTGTCAGGAAGTCAGGAGGAGGAGCAGGGTGCGGAAGAGGAAGACGACGTGGTGGATGATCCAGTAACTGACCCAACCTGGCAGGAGGATATGCAGAGCGAGGACAGCAGTGCACAGGGGGAGGGAGGCGTAGCATCCCAACAGGCAGTAAGAAGCAGGGTGGTGGCTCCAGGCAGAAGTCAGGCAACCGTTCCCCGGAACAACAACACGACACAAGGTGCCTGTACAAATGTTAGGTCTTCCCGAGTCTGGCAGTTTTTTAAGTTGGATCCAGATGATTCTAAAAAGGCCATTTGCAACACCTGCCGTGCCAGCATCAGCAGGGGTACCAAAACTAGCAGCCTGACCACCACCAGCATGATCAGGCACATGTCAGCCAAGCACCCGACTTTGTGGGAAGTACAACAGAGTCGAGGAGCAGTGCTTGCTAATGTCACTGCTACGTCTTCGCTGGTTGTGCATGCGAGCCAATCCCCTGTCCATGCTGCCTGCGAACAAGCCTCCTCCGGTCCTGCACCTGCAGTTGCCTACTCAGAAATAACACCATCATCAAGCACGTCCTTGTCCCAGCGCAGCGTTCAGTTATCCATTCAGCAAACCTTTGAACGCAGGCGCAAATACACTGCCAACACCCCACATGGGCGCCCTGGACAAGCCAGGTCGTCACAGGTACTACACCAACACACTCTACACTCCGGCTAGGCACACCGAAGCTAAACACAAATCCTAGTTGCCTTCCTCCAGGGGTTGATGTCCACACCAGGGGGTGGGCCAGGCGGTTGATCCCACCCACTGAGGAGTTCACAGTCCTGGAGGCGGGAAAAGGAGTCAGATTAGAGATCAGTTTTGGAGTTAGAGAAGTGAAGAGGAGAGGAGACTGACCGTGTCCGGGTGTGTGGCCCGGGCACTCAGCAAGGTTGGCAGACGGTGGTGACCTTCTGCAGGAGAGGCTGATTGGAGTGAACCGTACGGACCGGGGATGGGCGGTGGCCCGCCGGTACCAGATCGGGGAGTGAAGAGAAGCCAGCACCATCCGGCAGGGCCTACGGACCCCGACCAGGCTAGGAGTCGCCGTAAAACCGGTCAAATCCGTTAGCGACAGGAACCTCCAGGGTTTCCCAGCAGTCAAGACCCGATTGAAGGCAACAGCTCACACCGTAGAGGGAAGCACAGTCACCGCCAAGGCTACAGTTCCCAGGGCCAGAGCCTGCGGGCAAAAGGGGCTCCCTCAGCATCCATCCAAGCTGGGGAGCGGGTTACCGGTGGGAAGCCCGCTAGATTTTGGGGGAATAAAAGGGGTCCAACACCACATCCCCACAGGTGCACACCCACCCATCAAAGAGAGCTATAAGCCAATACCACCTTCACATTGCCAGTGTACCAAGTACATGTTGAGCAACATGAAGGCGGCTGGGGTTATCCGTGACAGTTGTAGCCTTTGGGCAGCTCTGTTGATCCTGTTAAAAAAGAAGGACGGCACCACTCCCCGTATTGAGGAATCGCTAGCTGCATTGAGAACTGCAAATTATTTTTCTACCCTTGATCTCACTAGTCACTATTGGCAAGTGTCCGTTGCTGAGGCAGACCGGGAGAAGACCGCCTTCGCCACCCCTATGGGTCTCTGCGAGTTCAAAAGCATGCCCTTCGAGCTGTGCAATGCGCCAGGAACCTTCCAGAGGCTGATGGAATGCTGCTTGGGACAAGATTTTAGGGTGTATAAAAAGGGAGATTAGATCCCGTGATCCCAACGTATTGTTACACCTCTATAAATCACTTGTAAGGCTACATCTGGAATATGGGAACCAGTTTTGGGCTCCACATTTTAATAAGGACATTCAGAAGTTAGAGTCAGTTCAAAGGTGGGCAACTAGACTACTACAAGGAATGGAAGGCCTCCCATATGATGACAAGTTGAAAAAGTTATTAAGTGATTATTGGCTGCAATGGGGCTTTCTGGCTGGTGCCAGCCTCTCTTCTTAGCACACAGGAACCACAATCCCTACACCATGCTTCAATGGATTCTCTCATCCCAGCCCAGTAAAACTACATATTTTACACAGTCATAAGCAGCCAAAAGGGATCTATTCTATTCAATTGCAAATGATCTAGATAAGACTGAGAATAAGATACTGCACGGGACATAGCAGAGTTGGTCAAGTTGAGTGGAGATGAGTTTGCTATTTGGCACAGCTTTTTGCATCAATAAAGCAAGTAAAAGGTGTGAAAGATAAAAAAAAGGGTGAAAGTGTGAAAAGTGAATTGGCCAAATTGAGGTGCATATAAAGTTTTTGCTTTCTTTCAATTAACTAATGGGGCTCATTTGAATCAGGTGAATTGAGTTCTGCTTTTGGAAACTGGGTTAAGAAGGGGTGCACCGGTCCTGGAGGTACTGCAATACCAGGTCAATGCGTGCAGTGGACAGAGCAAGATTTTTTCCATCTCCTTGTTCTAAAAATCCATTTAATATATGGTCCCCAGAGAGGGGACGTATCAGATATTAAACTGATAAGAACAGATTTAATTTTTTTTTTTTTCTGTTTATCAGTAGGACTTCAAAATAACAAAGGTGATCGCCTCCCGTTGCCTGGGAACCGTCCAGGCACAAGAGGGCTATGTGTCACCAGAAGGCGCACACACTTCCTCAAGGCCGGCAGACGTGCAATCCCAGGCACCTTCCAGTACCGACCAAGGTAGCGTCCTCCGAAACTACACTTGATCTTAGCCAAAAGGCCGAGAAGCTATAACCCGAATTGGTTACGGCCTTGAGTGGCACCCTGGCCTATACCGGACACATCTTAGGGAGAGGGAGACAAACCCACGCCTACAGAAGACATTTTGTCACCCAAGCCAACCCTTGAAAAGGCTGTTTTGCAGAGCAAAAACAAGAAGAATGGTGCTTTTTGCAGCCGCCGCCCACTGCAATGAATCTGAATAACTCCTCCTTTTGGACACAAGCACCTCCCCTCCCCCTTGCAGTCTTTCCAATTCATGATACAAAAAGACGGACGGACAGGACAGGACAGGACAGGCTGCCTGACTTTCCGTCACTGCCACCCTTTGCCATCCTTGCCCGTAGAAAGCCCTTTCATCATCCCCAAACCCTAATCTTTTCCCTTCCCTTCCCAGATGCGTCTCACTCCCTTTCATTAGGAAGTGAGCGCAGCCTTTTCTCCGTTCTGCACATGCGCGACGTTAAACACAAATGCGCAGGCGTGCGTTCCATTACCCTCACTGCATTCCACTCCCATACAGGAAGTGGGCGCAGCTATTACTACGGTCGCACATAAAAGAACCCACGGCCACCACTGCACATAGCTGACTCCACCACAGGACACCCACTTCTACACCAACGCAGGTAAGACAGGATCGGCACCTCTATGCTCCCGTTACAATCAGGCTCAGTCACCATGTGATAACGCTCTCAACTCTTTAGTTGCAGGCTCCCCTTGCTTCACCTCCACTGGCTGTGCTGCCATTTCCTCTCCCACCTGGAAGGTATACTTTATTCCACTATTTTCCTGTTTCTCTCTTCCCCCTTTTCCCATAACCTACTTTTATCTGCATTTGTGGGGTATCTATATGCTATTTACATCATAGTTTTATTCATTAATATGGAAGGGAAGAGTGCCCATGAGAGTGTTGAACTGCGGAGAGCAAGAGATTAAGCTGCTCCGATTTGCCACCATTGATAAGCTGTTCTCAGTAGATACACATGCTATCCAAACAGCAGCATCCACCATTGCTTCAGCCCACCCATTCAGTGACAGCTCACCAAGTCAGCCAGAGGAGTGGTGTAAGGAATTACACGTAGGCACTGACTCCACACCTTCACATCACAAGAAGGGGGTCTACAGGCTAGTGCAAGAATACGAGCAAGTCTTCAGCAAACATCCGCTAGACTTTTGAAGAATAAAAGGGGTCAAACACTACATCCCCACAAGTGCACACCCACCCATCAAAGAGAGATATAAGCCAAAACTACCTGCACATTACCAGTGTACCAAGGACATGTTGAGCAACATGAAGGAGGCTGGGGTTATCCGTGACAGTTGTAGCCTCTGGGCAGCTCCGTTGGTCCTGTTAAAGAAGAAGGACAGCACCACTCCCCTGTATTGAGGAATAGCTAGCTGCATTGAGAACTGCAAATTATTTTTCTACCCTTGATCTCACTAGTCGCTATTGGCAAGTGTCCGTTGCTGAGGCAGACCGGGAGAAGACCGCCTTTGCCACCCCGATGGGTCTCTGCGAGTTCAAAAGCATGCCCTTCGAGCTGTGCAATTTGCCAGGAACCTTCCAGAGGCTGATGGAATGCTGCTTGGGACACCGAAACTTTGAAACGGTACTGCTATACCTTTATGATGTTATTGTTTATTCTAAAGCAAACAAGATTTTAGGGTGTATAAAAAGGGAGATTAGATCCGGTGATCCCAACGTATTGTTACCCCTCTATAAATCACTTGTAAGGCCACATCTGGAATATGGGGTAAAGTCCTGAGCAGGTTGATAACCATTGGTTTGAGCATGGTAGGGTGTAGTGCGCATCTTCCTGCATCGGTAAAAGCTGCAGAAGTCCTTGAAGATTTCCGCTTCAAAGGCTGTGCCTTGATCTGTGAGGACTCTCTCTGAGTAGCCATGAGGTCTGCATAAGTGTGCTTGGAAGACCTTCGCTGCAGTATGGGCCATTAGATCTTTGACTTGTACCACAACCATAAATCTCGAGTAGTTGTCTACCATCGTAAGTGCATACGTGAGCTCGCCTCGATATTCTGCAACAAAACTCCCTTTTTCGATTTCAGTTTCAGCAAACACTCCTCTTCCTGTAGAAAATATTTATCATTACCTAAGACAGTCATTCTAATGCATGACAATATTAAGGCAATTTAGTTAAAACTTGTTTTAACTCACCTTTAAGGGGATTGATGTATTTCATGGTCAATCCAGGTTTGTCAGTGATGGCACTGACATAATGTATGGCGTCTTTTTCGGGCGTTATCCTTTGCCTTTTCATTGTGAAAATCCAGTTGCCTATATCAAAGCAAATTCTACTACTTGTAAAGTATGCAGAAAATGAAATGTAGAACATATAACATCAACTGCTTAGGAACGCATCATAGGTTAGTACTTAAAAGGATATTGTCATGTTCTAGTCATAATGCAAGCTGGACATTTTTCATGTTACCCTGTAATCGCCGGCCTGTTCTAATGCTCACAAGCCAAGATATAGGCTCAGCTGCTAAGGCTTCCCTCTGCCTTCTGAATGAAACTTGAATATGTCTGGGTCACTGTGTATATAGCAGGTGCTCAGAAAAAATAAGAGTCAATTCAATAGAAATAGCTCTGGCACACTATAGTGATCAATAACGTAAGAAAAGAACTCTTGGAATGCTGAAAATTCTTTATTTGTGCAAAAGGATAATTCATCCAACGTTTCGACCTTGTTTTTAGGTCTTTATCAAGGATAAAGTTATCTAAGATCATAAAGGGTTACAAAACCATATAAACACGTAATTAGTACATAGTACAACATAACAGTACAATATATTGCTACTTGAGAGTACAATGGGTCAAATGACCATGATGCACATACAAAAAATTTTTCCAAAGCCATAGTGAAAACATTTGTACTGAGGAAAGAAAATTTCCACATGACCTATCTGGAGAAACATTCTGGATCAAACAACCAAAAATAGTCAAGCAGGTAAATACACACCTATATGGATAACAGGATGATATGTGTTCAATTGTATAGCGTCATTGCCATTAAGGTACAAATGGAAAACTTGCAATCCTATATAGTGAAGGAAATGAACACATATCATATCAAAGAACACAGGAACATGGGTGTGAGAAAAACCTCAATGTTTATACTTTGTTCTTTATAATGGTGTGAACATGTATATGTCTCAGTACCTTATGCACTTGAGAATTCTAGTGAGTAGATCATGAAAGCCTATTTCAGAACTGGAATCGGTAAATAATTGTAGGTGGAATCTAAATGAAAAGATGGTACAAGTGTTATCATGACACGTGGGCTATAACACAATGAGGGGCACTGCAGCCAGAAACTTGAGATGCTGCCCCCTGACTGCTGGCCCCTATGCATGTTTAAATAGAGGTCTCCCCCTAGAAAGACACTGACCTGCCGCCCCCGCCTCCTGTGGTGTGACTGGCCTAAGCCCCGCCTCCTGGATACATATCACCGTGCTGCCCAGCTTCCAGCCTCTCGGCTGCAGGACCCGGACCTGTTTGGGCAGCCGGACACAGGGACCCGCTCCTGGAGGCGGTAAGAGAGCTATCAGCAGGGAGGTAAGCGTTTCAGCTCACAGCACTGTTAGCTGTGAGCGGCTCCCTCTATGCTGAGGCACAAGCGATGTGTGACCGGTGAGCGCGGCGTTCTAAGGGAACTACCCGCCCGCTGGTCCGCTTGTGCTCGCCATTATTTAACAACCTCACCCCCCCCCCTCCCCCCACCCCCCCCCCCTCCTCCCACCCCCCCCCTCCTCCCCTAAAATCAGCATGGAGGAAAGCGTTCTGCTCACGGCGCTGTTTGCTATGAGCGGCTCCCTCCCTGCTGAGGCTCAAGCTACGTGCGCCGGCGAGCGGCGTTCTGAGGGAACTACCCGCCCGCCGGTCAGCTTGAGCCGCCATTAAGTTTGAAAAAGAGCGCTTCGCGCTCTTTGTCATTGGCCCCGCCCACCCGCCGCCCAGCAACCGCCGACCAGACACCGTCGCCAGTGCCGAGGAGGAGCTGGGTAGGGCTGTGTGCGCTCTGCACGGCACCTAAAAGGTGTGCCTCAGAGCGCAGCTGAAAAGCTCCGTTCTGAGGCGCATGGTGCCGGTAGAGAACGTGCGCTCAGCCTGCAGCTCCTGCCATAGACAGAGCAGGAGCTGCCGGCAAAGCGCACGGAAGTGACATGTCACTTCTTAGAACACAGCGATTCGGGCAACAGCTGAATCGCTGCGTTCTACTATGCAACGTGCGTACGGCCTCTACACAGTCTCCATAGACTGTGCAGGGGACGCAGGACGCATGAATTAGGCACACAGCCTAATTGAAGTGCAGACTCAGTGCAGTCCCTGTCACAGCGCAGGTTGGAGGCACGGTAGGGGAGAATCTAGTATGCAGGCACTAACCTGCAAGAGTCAAATCACCCCATCCCACACGCACTGAACTTCCCCTCCCCTCCGTTTGTATGCCCCGGGAATGCCAAGGGGGCTAGCCTGGGAATGAACCAGGGACCATGTGGGTCTCCCAGTGAGCGGGCGGGTTAAGGGATTCTGTTAGGACTTCAATGTTCAAATTGAGGGGGGCTGGTAGTGAACAGGGGCAAGAAGCAACAGTCAGCAGGTGGCGTGTTTTCCCTCCTGCTGATACCACACCTACACCAAGCCCCCTCCCAGGCCAAAACACACTCCATTTGACATTATGACAATGGTGACTGTTAACAGCCCCGCCCCGTTGTCACACAGGGGATTTCAGCATGTTATGGCGGCGGTGGGTGCGGTGCCGACTATCGCGTTGTACGGTCATGTGCAGGGGTCACGGTAGCAAGCTTTGGCATGGGTAGCCACCATGTCCGGAGTCTGTCATCTTAACCCTTGGATAGGTGTGAGCGTCGTCGTAGCAGGCGTTACGTGGGTAGATCTAGATCCAGTCGTCTTGTCATTTCCTGAATCACCAGGTGAGTACCCTGATGGGGAATGCGGGGTGGGATAAGTCCCCCTAGGGAGGATAACGTGACGTCACAGGTAACAGGCGTCCCGCCCAGCTCTACATGTTGTCACTAAGTTATTTATAACAATGTTATTGGTGCTGAGGGAATCGCCCTCCCCCGTTTCTGTTAAAAGCTGTGATGGTATCTAGCATTCCTACCCCTTGTAGACAGCATTCCACAATCTACCTGCTCTAACTGTAAAGAAGCCTTCCCTATTTCGGAGGATTAAGTTTGGTGGCAGTTTATTTATATTGACCACACGGGTATTTATACAAATTATTATTATTTATTATGCGCCATATAATTCATGGCGCTTTGCATGCGAAAGGGGTTTTTACATAATAGGTACCAGTATAATAATCATAAACCGTACAAGGCACAGACTGGTACAGGGGGAGAGAGGACCCTGCCCTCGAGGGCTCACAGTCTACAGGGGATGGGTGAGGAGACAGTAGATGAGGGCAGAGCTGATTGTGCGGCGCTGTATCGGACTGAGGGTTACGGCAGCTTGTAGGCCTGTCGGAAGAGGTACAAATGAGATATCCTCTGAGACGTCTTTCAAAAATTAAACATATCTTAATTTTTCAACCTTAGTTTAATACAGGCGGCCTCCATTCCTTGTAATAATCTTGTTGCCACCGGTTAACTGACCCTTCAAGTGATTTATTGATTAGTGACAATATTATGGGATCACGGGATCTAACCCCCCTGTTTTACCCCTAATGTCATGCTGTAATTGAAAGAAGGGATCTATATTGGTCACAGTTAGTTTTATCGAAATGTGAGAAGTATATCTCTGTACATTTGCATGGTTTGATTGTTTTTCTAAAACTGCTTCTTTTTTGTAGTGAAGTAATTTTCATCCTTTTTTACTAGATTTTCCCTCTTTGGTTAATTACGTATGTTTTAATTGGTTTTCCTTACCGTAAGAACTGAAAATAAACAAGTGAGATGGGAAAACCGGCAATGTTAGCTATTCGCAGAATAATTATGCCCGCTAATATTTTCTGGACAATTACTTCCACATACATATTCTAAAAGGTATAAATTCACTTTTAGTTTTTGTGTGCGTTGCATGGATTGGGGACGCTGCCCCATCGGGGCTTACGGTCTGGATTCCCTATCTGTATGTTTATGGGGGTGTGGGAGGAGGCTAGAGTGCCCGGAGTAGACCCACGCAGTCACGGGGAGAACGTACAGGCTCCTTGCGGATGGTGTCCTTGGCGGGATTTGGGCCCAGGACCCCAGGGCTGCAGCTAGCCATTGAGCCACCGTGCCATGCCATAATAGTTTCAAGAGCAGGAACAGACAGATTTGTAGATGGAGTATTACGGCGTTGCAGGGCCAGCTGTTTGGGATCATTTGCGATACAAAGTGTTTATATAGTTATATATTAAAAAAAAAAAAAAAAAAAAAAAAAAAAAATGCTCCTTATGCTGGGCCCGGGGGGACATGGTCCATTAACCTAACTTTGATTGCGCCTTTCCCCCTATTTCGGTTCCAGCTACACAAAAGGGGGGGTGGACTGGGAAATAGGAGAATGACCAGTGGTCCGACGATGCCGGTGGGTAAAAGCCTTAACCAACTACAGCCCTTTCCTCGAATAAGTAATCAGGCTGATTAGGTTTTTGTGGCTTGGAATGATTATGGGTCAACGCAGGGTTGAAGGCAAAACAGGCATCTGGGTTCCGGGTTAGTATCGGGCACCTTATTGCAATCCCAATCTCAGGTATTTTGGTAACTCAACCCACCAGCAGGATCAAGGTTGGAGTTCTCAGCTAGATGGTGGGGTGCTCGGTGAAGTTAGGCCTATGATCCGGGCCTCCATTTTGCATTGACCTGACGGTTCGATGGTACGTTATTCAGCGGGTGTTGCTCTGGTGGTTGATGTGCGTGACGATTTTACAAGCCACCCTCTAGTAATACACACCCTGCAGTATTCAGCGAATGTGCACCAATTTCGGTTGCAAGCAAACTGTTACGAGGTCGGTCTTCCCATTTTTAAATTGCGGAACGGTACTGAAGCGATGAGGGTCTTGTGGGGTGAAAGGTATTGAAGGGTTGGATGATTATGGTAAGCGAGTGGAGCACAGTAGGCCTATTCTTTTTTAGCCGAAGATTGTTTGTTTTGTTTTAAAAAAAAAAAAAAAAAAAAAAAAGAAAAAAGTGGGGGTTTGGATTGTTCGCCCCATTGCAAATCTATACATTGATATTTTGGATCTTTTTCCCTCACTCGGCGGGTGTCCCGACGTTGTCGTTTATGTCTCTTAGGCGAGCGGGTGTATGGGACCAGTTTTTACCCATGACGACGGCCCTTCATTTTAGCGTTACGTAGTTGGTCCTCCATTTTGTGGGCTGGTTTTTGGTTGGTAATGCGACGGTTACTCGTTATTTTGGTGTTTGCCAGCCGTGGTACCCGGCACGTACTCTCCCAGAGTTGGGGTGCTACAAGGCTTCAGGAGCCAGCATACATGAGCACAGTTTTCAGTGGATCAGGTAACGACAATGGAAATGCATTATGAGGGACGTCAGGTCGGAGTTGGTTTTTTGAAATCGGGTTTTATTCGACACGTAAGGAGATTCAGAACAGTGTACAGGGCTAATGTAAAATGACATGATTGTGATTTGTTTATCCAAAAAAAAAAAAAAAAAAATTTTTTGTGGGTTTTTGTCTTTTTGTCAGTACCACCTTGGAGAGACGAGGTGTTTGATGGTTACGAGAATTCCCTGTTCTGACAGTGTTTTTGCCTTTCAGATCCAAGTCGGCCCAGTGATTGGGTCCGAGGTTACTTCCATGTATGTTGTCTGCGAGGAGAGCGGATCTTCGCCTCTTCGCCTTGGTGGTCGGTTCTTGGTTCCTGTTACAGTGAAAGTAATTGGAAAGGTTGCCGGAGCTTGGCTCAGCTGTGGGTCTATCAGAGGCGATCAAGATTGCGTGAGCTCTCTTTTCTACAACCGACTTGGTGATACACATAGGCTTCAAGTAGCTGGTCCAAGGCCGTCTAGCTAGGCCTCTTACCCTTATCCGGTCAGAGAGGTACAAGTTTCCCTGTTTTAGTGTGGAGTGTTACAACGATCCGGTCGAAGGTTACCCTCTGGCCCAGGTGGCTTGGAGCTATGGAAGAATGTGATAAGGATCTCTCCTGGCGCATGGTCGATCAGGGCCTACCCAAGTTGTGCTGTTAATAAAGTGTTTTTTAAAAAAAAAAAAAAAAAAGAGGTTGTTGGTCTGGCACCGCCAGCTGGAAGGCAATATTTGGCTGTCCTTAAGCTCGGATGGGTACACCCCAAAATGATGATGTTATGGATATGGTGGTTTCGGAAATGCCTGGGACGGCTCAGGTATTTCAGTTTTTGGGGGGGGTCGCAGCTTGCTGGCGCGGTGCTGCTCCTTGGCGGAAGGGGTAGAAAAAGTGGTGGTGAAATACCCGCGCCGGACGGCCGGAAGGCGGTACATTTACCTGAACCCCGTGATGTTGGCAAGTTAATGCCTGGTTTAAAGCTGCGACCAAATTTTATGCCAAAAGATGAGAGTGGTTTTTTCTCCATGCCTCTCTCCAAAATGGAAAATTCAAATAAAAGTATTTTAATTTATAAGAGAACGGTGTCGTGTCTTTCTAGGGGGGAAAAATGGTGGTAGTTGGGTCCTGGCAGTCTGAGGGGCACTGCAGCCAGAAACTTGAGATGCTGCCCCCTGACTGCTGGCCCCTATGCATGTTTAAATAGAGGTCTCCCCCTAGAAAGACACTGACCTGCCGCCCCCGCCTCCTGTGGTGTGACTGGCCTAAGCCCCGCCTCCTGGATACATATCACCGTGCTGCCCAGCTTCCAGCCTCTCGGCTGCAGGACCCGGACCTGTTTTCCCACCCTCCCTCCCTTTTTGTTTTCCAAGTTGATTGAGTTTTCTGTGTTTAAGTCGCAGCAGCGGAAGGGGTAGAAAAAGTGGTGGTGAAATACCCGCGCCGGACGGCCGGAAGGCGGTACATTTACCTGAACCCCGTGATGTTGGCAAGTTAATGCCTGGTTTAAAGCTGCGACCAAATTTTATGCCAAAAGATGAGAGTGGTTTTTTCTCCATGCCTCTCTCCAAAATGGAAAATTCAAATAAAAGTATTTTAATTTATAAGAGAACGGTGTCGTGTCTTTCTAGGGGGGAAAAATGGTGGTAGTTGGGTCCTGGCAGTCTGGACCGTGTGACAAAGAAGAAAGGAGAGAAAGAAGAGGAAGAAAATGCAACTACCTGTAACATTACGTGATAGTCACTGGTAAGTATCACTTGACAATTCAAGTGAAAAAGGATTCCTTTATTAAAGGGTTCTCAGTCGCCTCAGGATCATGAAATACTAGGGTAAATGATATGAGAATGGGTAAGAAGCACCACTAAAGGAAATATGAGATGCAGGACATATATCTATAAACCCCTGAACTACATGATAGAAATAAAAAGAAGAAAAAAGAAAAAAAAGAAGAAAGAAGAAGAACACATAGAATGCGGAAAGAGAATGGGTACAACTACCTGAGTTACTGCAGGGAGGCCCCTGGTTGGTATTGTGAGGGTTAGTGGAATTCCTTCACTGAAGGGTTCTCAGTTGCCTCAGGTTCGTGAAAAATGCTATAGACAAATAATGCCCGGAGAAAAGGGGTTCATATACAGCGAATAATGGTAATACAAGGTACATGTGTCACATGTAATAGTATATATATATATATTGTACTAAGCTCTACAACAGAAATAGAAAGTAGTCCCTCTGCCTTCTGTCTAGGTGCCCTGAGTTATGTCCTGTAAACTGTCACAGGGACCCAGACACACATGTGTAGTAGGGGAATATCCCTGCTGAGATGCCAGTGCTAGAGCACTCGTTTGCTGTGGAGTTGAACGCTATGTGAGCAGTTCTTACCTTCAATGAGCAGAAGTCTCTTTTTTCAGATTTCAATATCTCTGTGGGTATCTGGCAGAAATATAGAATACTCTTTACTGCTAAGACCCTGTACACCACTCCCACTAAAGGGGGCTTTACACGCTGCGACATCGCTAATGCGGAGTCGTTGGGGTCACGGAATTTGTGACGCACATCCGGCCGCATTAGCGATGTTGCTGCGTGTGACACCGATGAGCGATTTTGCATCGCTGCAAAAACGTGCAAAATCGCTCATCGGTGACATGGGTCTCCATTCTCGATTATCGTTACTGCAGCAGTAACGATGTAGTTCGTCGCTCCTGCGGCAGCACACATCGCTCCGTGTGACACCGCAGAAACGAGGAACCTCTCCTTACCTGCCTCCCAGCCGCTATGAGGAAGGAAGGAGGTGGGCGGGATGTTCCGGCCACTCATCTCCGCCCCTCCGCTGCTATTGGGCGGTCGCTCAGTGACGTCGCTGTGACGCCGCACGGACCGCCCCCTTAGAAAGGAGGCGGTTCGCCGGTCACAGCGACGTCGCCTGGCAGGTAAGTATGTGTGACGGGTCTGGTCGGTGTTGTGCAGCATGGGCAGCGATTTGCCCGTGTCGCGCAACAGATGGGGGCGGGTATCCACACTAGCGATATCGGGACCGATATCGCAGTGTGTAAAGTAGCCTTTAATAAACTGTGTAAAGGATTTTAAGTAAAAATCCACAATAAACCAGCGCTAGATGGGTTTTTATAATTTTATTAATAGACCACAAATAAAACATTTTTTGCTATCCTTGTTTCAAGACAGAGTATTTGATAATATACAATACACTGATTATTACTAAAACCAAGGACCACATAAAACAAGGACCACATAAAATAAAAAATGAAAGTAATGAGAATAAAATTATTTTGTATAACCAATTAACTTCGAGGTGATACAATATTCACATTGATTTAGTTTTACCAGTCTAATGTAATGCCCCGGCCGGTGGCATATATTTTGTTTGGTTAATAATTTAGACTTATACAATGAAAGATGTACTATACCACCCCTGGCTAACTTACAAGTTTTAAGTTGTACAATATAAGTTTGCGACGTTATATTCATATATAGGAAGGCAAACAATATTGGCAATTTAGTGGCACCCACCATACGTAATCTTACAGCACCTAATAAGGGAGGATTATTTGGCCTGAAAGGTTTTTTTCCATGCAAAAGCTGTATAGTATGTAAGAATACAAAAAATATTTCACGGAAATCCTTCTTACAGGGGCAGTCAGAAGTCATGATTAGAGAATTTATTACATGTCAATCAAAGGGAGTAGTATATTGCATTCAATGTCCCTGTCAGAAAAAATACATTGGGAGAACTATTAGACCCCTATGGAAAAGGGTGGGTGAGCACATTAGAAGTGTTAAAAATAAATGTACTAAGCACCCCCTATCCAGACATTATGTGTTAAAACATGGAGGGTCCTTTAAAGGATCCCAAGTATGGGGCGTACAAAAAATAACTAAGGATTGGAGAGGTGGCGATTTCATTAAAAAAATGTCACGAGCAGAAAGCCAATGGATTTTTGAATTGAACACCTTGAAACCATATGGACTCAATAATGATATAGAACTGTTTGCTTTTAATTAATTTATATTTTTATAGGTAGAGGAGTAATAGGTACTGATAATAATACGGAGAGAAGGAAAAAAAAAAAAAAAAAAGCGATTGTCATGGAGATATATGTGTATATATGCATAATATATATTAAAATTGGTGCTTCACTTGCCCAAGGTTGATGTAGATATAAGGGGCTTTTCATATTATAGCAAATTTATATTACACCTTTATGATGTCCTTTTGTTAAATTTATTGTTGAAAAAAAGCATATGCATATATACACATTGTCTTCCCAGTATATGATGATACAAGCAAGGCTATATCTTTTTAGAAAAACCTTTAGAAAAACCTTTGCACATAATTATATTATATGGCTATTATGAACGGTCTTTCACAAATTGATATATGTAGTGGTCATTGAATGTTGGTTGAATTTAAACATTGTTTAATTTTATGCAAATTATAACCAATTAAATATATGCATAAATAGTGCTCTAGGCAACAGCTGAGTTATCCTTGAGGAAGGGGGCCGTTACACGCCCCCGAAACGCGCGTCGGATCAGTTTTCTTTTTTTTAGCCTACCTCACCTGTGCGTTGATAACCTGCCAAGTAATCTCTCCCTCGTGTGGAATCAACCGGCTTCCACTGGACACGGTACGGATTGCCTGCTGGAGAGGTTGAGAGGTTACCGCTGACATTTCCTTTGTCTGCAACCAGGATACATTGGTACCTCCAGCGATTCTGCATTGCTCGTTTGGAAGCGGATCGGAGCCTTGTGTGGTGCTAACCTGCCAAGCAACTTCCTCCTGTGTGGAATCAGTCAGCTGACACTGGATACGGTCTGGACTGCCCGCTGGAGAGGCTGAGTAGTTACCGCTGATCTTATTGTTGTCCGCAGCCAACATCTTGGTGCTTTCAGTGGCTTCGTACTGCTTGATTTCGAAAGTACATTTGGGAGAATACGGGACCGGCTGGTTTGTGGCCTTGTGAAGTGTTATAAAGGCTCTGTAAAGAGGGATGTCGGTAACCATACATCTCCCCCAGAGCCAGCACTAGTCGCGGCCACTGGCCTCAAAACGTCCGCTCTGGAAGTCTAACAGGTCAATCCTGTACATAGCGGTTCCAGCCTAATCAACGGAGAAATCCGGGGTGTTTTTTGCGGTCAAGTTGTTGTGAGGTTTATTCCCCCAGGCCCTGGGGGCGAATATAACGTCGCAAACTTATATTGTACAACTTAAAACTTGTAAGTTAGCCAGGGGTGGTATAGTACATCTTTCATTGTATAAGTCTAAATTATTAACCAAACAAAATATATGCCACCGGCCGGGGCATTACATTAGACTGGTAAAACTAAATGAATGTGAATATTGTATCACCTCGAAGTTAATTGGTTATACAAAATAATTTTATTCTCATTACTTTCATTTTTTATTTTATGTGGTCCTTGTTTTATGTGGTCCTTGGTTTTAGTAATAATCAGTGTATTGTATATTATCAAATACTCTGTCTTGAAACAAGGATAGCAAAAAATTTTTTATTTGTGGTCTATTAATAAAATTATAAAAACCCATCTAGCGCTGGTTTATTGTGGATTTTTACTTAAAATCCTTTACACAGTTTATTAAAGGCTACTTTACACACTGCGATATCGGTCCCGATATCGCTAGTGTGGATACCCGCCCCCATCTGTTGCGCGACACGGGCAAATCGCTGCCCATGCTGCACAACACCGACCAGACCCGTCACACATACTTACCTGCCCGGCGACGTCGCTGTGACCGGCGAACCGCCTCCTTTCTAAGGGGGCGGTCCGTGCGGCGTCACAGCGACGTCACTGAGCGACCGCCCAATAGCAGCGGAGGGGCGGAGATGAGTGGCCGGAACATCCCGCCCACCTCCTTCCTTCCTCATAGCGGCTGGGAGGCAGGTAAGGAGAGGTTCCTCGTTTCTGCGGTATCACACGGAGCGATGTGTGCTGCCGCAGGAGCGACGAACTACATCGTTACTGCTGCAGTAACGATAATCGAGAATGGAGACCCATGTCACCGATGAGCGATTTTGCACGTTTTTGCAGCGATGCAAAATCGCTCATCGGTGTCACACGCAGCAACATCGCTAATGCGGCCGGATGTGCGTCACAAATTCCGTGACCCCAACGACTCCGCATTAGCGATGTCGCAGCGTGTAAAGCCCCCTTTAGTGGGAGTGGTGTACAGGGTCTTAGCAGTAAAGAGTATTCCATATTTCTGCCAGATACCCACAGAGATATTGAAATCTGAAAAAAGAGACTTCTGCTCATTGAAGGTAAGAACTGCTCACATAGCGTTCAACTCCACAGCAAACGAGTGCTCTAGCACTGGCATCTCAGCAGGGATATTCCCCTACTACACATGTGTGTCTGGGTCCCTGTGACAGTTTACAGGACATAACTCAGGGCACCTAGACAGAAGGCAGAGGGACTACTTTCTATTTCTGGTGTAGAGCTTAGTACAATATATATATATACTATTACATGTGACACATGTACCTTGTATTACCATTATTCGCTGTATATGAACCCCTTTTCTCCGGGCATTATTTGTCTATAGCATTTTTCACGAACCTGAGGCAACTGAGAACCCTTCAGTGAAGGAATTCCACTAACCCTCACAATACCAACCAGGGGCCTCCCTGCAGTAACTCAGGTAGTTGTACCCATTCTCTTTCCGCATTCTATGTGTTCTTCTTCTTTCTTCTTTTTTTTCTTTTTTCTTCTTTTTATTTCTATCATGTAGTTCAGGGGTTTATAGATATATGTCCTGCATCTCATATTTCCTTTAGTGGTGCTTCTTACCCATTCTCATATCATTTACCCTAGTATTTCATGATCCTGAGGCGACTGAGAACCCTTTAATAAAGGAATCCTTTTTCACTTGAATTGTCAAGTGATACTTACCAGTGACTATCACGTAATGTTACAGGTAGTTGCATTTTCTTCCTCTTCTTTCTCTCCTTTCTTCTTTGTCACACGGTCCATTGTGTTATAGCCCACGTGTCATGATTAGAGTTGAGCGCGGTTCGTGGTTCGTGGTTCTCCAGTTCTAGGCTCGAGTGATTTTAGGGCAAGTTCTAGATCGAACTAGAACTCGAGCTTTTTGCAAAAGCTCGATAGTTCTAGAAACGTTCGAGAACGGTTCTAGCAGCCAAAAAACAGCTAAATCTTAGCTTGGTTTCTGCTGTAATAGTGTAAGTCACTCTGTGAATCAAACTATTATCACATGTCAGTGTATAGTGTGCGTGAACAGCGCCTTCAGATCACTGCTGTTTCTATAATGGCGATCGCCATTTTTTTTTTTTTTTTCTTGTCTTCCTTCCCTAAGCGCGCGCGTCTTGTGGGGCTGGCCAGCATGTCAGCCAATCACAGACACACACACACCTAAGTGGACTTTGAGGCAGAGAAGCAACGGCATGTGTGATAGGATCTGCATGTCACATGTCCCTGCATTATAAAACCGGACATTTTCTTCACGATCGCCATTATCTGCCTTCTGCGTCTTTGGTGTCAGACATCACTGTCGCAGATCCGTCCTTTGTCCTATCGCCGATACAGCTGTATGCGCTGCATACACAGCGTTAGACAGCTTAGGGAGAGCACATTCTAGCAGTCCTTTTAAGGGCTCGTACCGGCAGGGTCAGAGAGCCATAGGTGACAGGTCCTGCAAACAGCAACAGCGTCTGTGTAGCCCAGGTCAGGGATTTCCTCCCTGCATTTCACCATTAGGAGGGAATAGAAAGGCAGGCTTCCATTCCTCTACCCAGAGCACCACAATCCTGCCACTGTACCCTCTTGTCCTCTGCACACTCCAACTCATTCTAAGTAAGCCATTATACTAGCAAACACTCAGTGTACCTAGTGGCATCCTATCTGTGGCTATTGGACTTTGCTATAGTCCCACTAGTGCAAAGACATTTGCAGAGCACATCTGCCTGCATTGCACACTCCAAGTTTTTTAAACTAAGCAATTTTACTAGCAAACACTCAGTGTACCTAGTGGCATCCTATACGTGGCTATTGGACTTTGCTATAGTCCCACTAGTGCAAAGACATTAGCAGAGCACATCTGCCTGCATTGCACACTCCAAGTTTTTTAAACTCAGCCATTATACTAGCAAACACTCAGTGTACCTAGTGGCATCCTATACGTGGCTATTGGACTTTGCTATAGTCCCACTAGGGCCAAGACATTTGCAGAGCGCATCTGCCTGCGTTGCACACTCCAACAAATTATAACGAAGCCATTATACTAGCAAACACTCAGTGTACCTAGTGGCATCCTATACGTGGCTATTGGACTTTGCTATAGTCCCACTAGTGCCAAGACATTTGCAGCACGTCTGCCTGCGTTGCACACTCCAACGAATTATAACTAAGCCATTATACTACCACACACTCAGTGTACCTAGTGGCATCCTATA
Organism: Anomaloglossus baeobatrachus; assembly: GCF_048569485.1. Lineage (NCBI taxonomy): Eukaryota > Metazoa > Chordata > Amphibia > Anura > Aromobatidae > Anomaloglossus > Anomaloglossus baeobatrachus. Next base: position 80,453 of record NW_027443298.1, on the reverse strand, counting down.
CGTGGCTATTGGACTTTGCTATAGTCCCACTAGTGCAAAGACATTAGCAGAGCACATCTGCCTGCATTGCACACTCCAAGTTTTTTAAACTCAGCCATTATACTAGCAAACACTCAGTGTACCTAGTGGCATCCTATACGTGGCTATTGGACTTTGCTATAGTCCCACTAGTGCCAAGACATTTGCAGAGCGCATCTGCCTGCGTTGCACACTCCAACTAATTATAACGAAGCCATTATACTAGCAAACACTCAGTGTACCTAGTGGCATCCTATACGTGGCTATTGGACTTTGCTATAGTCCCACTAGTGCCAAGACATTTGCAGAGCGCATCTGCCTGCGTTGCACACTCCAACAAATTATAACGAAGCCATTATACTAGCACACACTCAGTGTACCTAGTGGCATCCTATACGTGGCTATTGGACTTTGCTATAGTCCCACTAGTGCCAAGACATTTGCAGAGCACATCTGCCTGCATTGCACACTCCAAGTTTTTTAAACTCAGCCATTATACTAGCAAACAGTCAGTGTACCTAGTGGCATCCTAAACGTGGCTATTGTACTTTTGTCAATTCACAGTATTGGAACGTTATTTGCAGCACGTCTGCCTGCATTGCACACTCTAACTTTTTTAAACTCAGCCATTATACTAGCAAACACTCACTGTACCTAGTGGCATCCTAAACGTGGCTATTGTACTTTTGTCAATTCACAGTATTAGAACGTTATTTGCAGCACGTCTGCCTGCATTGCACACTCTAACTTTTTTAAACTCAGCCATTATACTAGCAAACACTCACTGTACCTAGTGGCATCCTAAACGTGGCTATTGTACTTTTGTCAATTCACAGTATTGGAACGTTATTTGCAGCACGTCTGCCTGCATTGCACACTCTAACTTTTTTAAACTCAGCCATTATACTAGCAAACACTCACTGTACCTAGTTGTATCCTAAACGTGGCTATTGTACTTTTGTCAATTCACAGTATTGGAACGTTATTTGCAGCACGTCTGCCTGCATTGCACACTCTAACTTTTTTAAACTCAGCCATTATACTAGCAAACACTCACTGTACCTAGTTGTATCCTAAACGTGGCTATTGTACTTTTGTCAATTCACAGTATTGGAACGTTATTTGCAGCACGTCTGCCTGCATTGCACACTCTAACTTTTTTAAACTCAGCCATTATACTACCAAACAGTCAGTGTACCTAGTGGCATCCTAAACGTGGCTATTATACTTTTGTCAATTCACAGTATTGGAACGTTATTTGCAGCACGTCTGCCTGCATTGCACACTCTAACTTTTTTAAACTCAGCCATTATACTACCAAACAGTCAGTGTACCTAGTGGCATCCTAAACGTGGCTATTGTACTTTTGTCAATTCACAGTATTGGAACGTTATTTGCAGCACGTCTGCCTGCATTGCACACTCTAACTTTTTTAAACTCAGCCATTATACTAGCAAACAGTCAGTGTACCTAGTGGCATCCTAAACGTGGCTATTGTACTTTTGTCAATTCACAGTATTGGAACGTTATTTGCAGCACGTCTGCCTGCATTGCACACTCTAACTTTTTTAAACTCAGCCATTATACTAGCAAACACTCACTGTACCTAGTGGCATCCTAAACGTGGCTATTGTACTTTTGTCAATTCACAGTATTGGAACGTTATTTGCAGCACGTCTGCCTGCATTGCACACTCTAACTTTTTTAAACTCAGCCATTATACTAGCAAACACTCACTGTACCTAGTTGTATCCTAAACGTGGCTATTGTACTTTTGTCAATTCACAGTATTGGAACGTTATTTGCAGCACGTCTGCCTGCATTGCACACTCTAACTTTTTTAAACTCAGCCATTATACTACCAAACAGTCAGTGTACCTAGTGGCATCCTAAACGTGGCTATTGTACTTTTGTCAATTCACAGTATTGGAACGTTATTTGCAGCACGTCTGCCTGCATTGCACACTCTAACTTTTTTAAACTCAGCCATTATACTAGCAAACAGTCAGTGTACCTAGTGGCATCCTAAACGTGGCTATTGTACTTTTGTCAATTCACAGTATTGGAACGTTATTTGCAGCACGTCTGCCTGCATTGCACACTCTAACTTTTTTAAACTCAGCCATTATACTAGCAAACAGTCAGTGTACCTAGTGGCATCCTATACGTGGCTATTGTACTTTTGTCAATTCACAGTATTGGAACGTTATTTGCAGCACGTCTGCCTGCATTGCACACTCTAACTTTTTTAAACTCAGCCATTATACTAGCAAACAGTCAGTGTACCTAGTGGCATCCTAAACGTGGCTATTGTACTTTTGTCAATTCACAGTATTGGAACGTTATTTGCAGCACGTCTGCCTGCATTGCACACTCTAACTTTTTTAAACTCAGCCATTATACTACCAAACAGTCAGTGTACCTAGTGGCATCCTATACGTGGCTATTGGACTTTGCTATAGTCCCACTAGTGCCAAGACATTTGCAGAGCGCATCTGCCTGCGTTGCACACTCCAACTAATTATAACGAAGCCATTATACTAGCAAACACTCACTGTACCTAGTTGTATCCTAAACGTGGCTATTGTACTTTTGTCAATTCACAGTATTGGAACGTTATTTGCAGCACGTCTGCCTGCATTGCACACTCTATCTTTTTTAAACTCATCCATTATACTAGCAAACACACAGTGTACCTAGTGGCATCCTATACGTGGCTATTGGACTTTGCTATAGTCCCACTAGTGCCAAGACATTTGCAGAGCGCATCTGCCTGCGTTGCACACTCCAACAAATTATAACGAAGCCATTATACTAGCACACACTCAGTGTACCTAGTGGCATCCTATACGTGGCTATTGGACTTTGCTATAGTCCCACTAGTGCAAAGACATTTGCATAGCACGTCTGCCTGCATTGCACACTACAACTTTTTTAAACTAAGCAATTTTACTAGCAAACACTCACTGTACCTAGTTGTATCCTAAACGTGGCTATTGTACTTTTGTCAATTCACACTACTGCAAATCTATGTGCAGCACCTCTGCATGACAACCTCGTGCTCTGTTTTTAATAAGCTATAATGATAGCACAAAATACTGCCATTTTGTGGCATCATAGAACTGGCTGTTGTATTCCATTAGTGCCCCACTGGTGACAAGCTATTTCTAGCACCTCTACATCACACCCTCATGCACATTTTGCTACGCTAATGTTATAGCAAACTCATGGAATTCATTGCTGCATTTCATAATTCGGAGGGATAGAAAGTCAGGCTTCCTTTAGCTTTTCCTTCTTTTCATAGACAGCATCTCCAAGACAAATTTCCCCTCCACGTCTAAGTGTGGAGAGGCAGCTAGTGCGCATGCGTGTGCCGATGTACCCCAGCTGCAGCATAATTACAGTGTTTCGCCTAGTGAGTATGCTCAGCCTGACTGTGCCATTCCTGACGCTAAGTTTTCATTTCGGGATACAGCGCATGCTCCCACACTAAGTGTGAAAAGCCTCTTTGCACAGGTGCTTGCATTCCGTGCCGGGTCTAAGTCCTGTTTTGGGCATAGACACCATGCTAAAGCTGATAGTCTTTTTTCAGAGACTGTATTTCATGCTACTGAGCATGCTCAGGCACTTCCTGCATCAGAGACTAGGTCCGGTAATGAACTCTTTGGCCCTGGCCCTGATGTGGGGGTCCCATATAGACCACAGGGCATCAGGTGTCCTCCCAAATGGCTTGCAGAGGCCCACACCTATGACTTGTCACCGCATTATTGATGCTCAGACGATGACTGGTGAGGTGTTTGGGTCATGGCAGCCATGAGGTCATCATTGAAGTTGCGTTTCCAAATAGGACGCTAGTTATGCCACTCATGACGTGTCACTCTACTTTTGTCTCCAGGAGGTGCATTGTGGTTCACCCTGGTTTGGGGCGGACCCAGGTTATAAAAGGGGCTGGAGCCAACCAGGAGGTGCGCAGTCTTCTATTATGCTCCGAAAGAGCACACCTCCATGTGTTGAACCCATTGCGGCTTTAGGCCAGAGGTAGGCAGGGATCGGGTGGTGGATGCAGGCCACCACCACAGTTGGTAACGCAGAACGGTTAAGACCAGCTCCTGTCCTAACAGTCCTGCTTGTGCAGCCCAGTGGCATTAACAGGCCTGCTGCTGCTGATGCGCCTGCTGTCCACAGGTGTGGCCCCTACGCACACGGTCAGCGTACTCAATGGCCCCTGTGTTGTTAACAGGGAGTTCCTGGGCTGGGTGGGCATGTGGACCCTGTGACGCTAACAGGGCTCACAGTCTCCAGATCGAATGGCGTCTAACTCGGTTCAGGCTACTATTAGTTTCATAGCCACACAGCTCTGTATCCTCCACCAAACCTTCAAGTTGCCAACCTCTCCTTTTCCAACTGGGAGCACGGTGGACACTGACTGGTGATGGGGATATATACCTTTCTCTTTCTTTTCTTATTAATTTTCGTTATATAGCGGTCACAGATTATATACCACTTTATCCAAATCTGCCAGTCCCACTGTAACAGATGTTGTTTCTTCAGCAAATGTTACAGTTGCTTAACCACCAAATCCACGGACCAAAACTTTTTTCCCCTTTCCAACACACCTGTTCCCCTTTCCAACAGCATCTGTCCTTTTTCAACTCATTTTGGGATATGACCAAAAGTGCAACTGTGCAGGGACACCGTACTCAACGCCATCTCAGCACAGCAGCCATCCCTCGGTCCCTCCGATGTGGACAAGTAAAAGACCATTTCCTCCTATCCATGACAAAGCGTTGAGATTCACTCTGTGCAGCACTGGTGTTTAGTGGACAAGTAGATCTAAGATTGCGTACCACATTCTGCAGATACTCCTGTATACGTGCGTCTATTTCTATGGCAGGAATTAGTTCGCCAAATTTTGTCTTGTACCGGGGATCTAACAGTGTGGCAACCCAGTATTCAGGATTAGTTCAAATTCATACAATCCGAGGGTCATGTAGGTAGTGCAGCAAGAAGGCGCTCATGTGTCTTGTGCATCCAGGAGGACCAAGTCCTTGGTGTGTTGGTGGCAGAGAGGTGAGAATCGTGCATCCTTCCTCTGCCCTCTACCCACAACCTCGCACAACCGAAATGTGAGCAAGCTCTCACTCATCTGCTGAGTCTTCCATGCCCATCGCCAGTTCGTCCTCCATTTCTTCATGGGCTCCTGCACTTTCATCAACACTTTTTGCTGATACTATGCGCCCTTGTTAATCCCTCTCCCTCACCATGAATGCCGCATAGGTGCCGCTGACCATCTGGACCTCGTAGATCTTGTTATCCCTTCCGCATATGACTCCTCCTGTACTTCCTCCCCTTCCTCTTGTCCCAACACCTGACTCAGAATAATAATTACAGTGTGCTCCATCATGTAGATGACCAGAATTGTCACGCTGAGAATGACATTGCCAGTGCTAAACATCTTCGTCGACATTTCAAAACTGTGTAGCAGGGTGCATAGGTCCTTGATCTGACACCACTCCAGCAGCGTGATCTGCACCACCTCTGGATCAAGTTATCCCAGGCTATATGTCTTACCGTATTTCAGCAGGGCTCTGCGGTGCTGCCACACACGCTGCAACATGTGCAGATTCCAATTCCTGCGTGTCGAAACATCGCATTTACGGCGTTTAACTGCCAGACCCTAAGACTTCCGGAGTGATGAAAGTTGTTGAGCTGCTGTGTGCGCACGATGGAAGTGAGCACATAGCGAGCGTGCCCACTGCACAAGGCCATGTAGGCCGTGATGGTGTTTTAAAAATTGCTGGCGAATTCGGTTCAACACGTGAGCCCTAAAAGGCACGTGTGTCACATTGCCCTGAGGATGGCCCGCAGCCAGGTTTGCATCATTGCCGCACACGGCTGTTAAGTCACCAACGTAGTCCGCTCCGTCAATTTGTACTCCGGTTGCCAGGTGACAACGTGTTCCTTTCATGAATAGTGCTGATGATGTGAGAGTAGTCGATGCCAGCGGCGCAGGTGGACGCAGGTTATGCTCACCCACTGGGCTGCATTACCTTGACAGATGCAGAATCTCTGGCTGAATGTAGCTGGTGGGTATCTCACAGATGAAATACCATCATTCAGCTACAACCAATGGGAAGACACCACACCCTTTTTTATGCCCATCCTGTCTGCAGACCACTGCCAGACATAGCTATGAACCTCTGGTTAATTTTACCCCCAGTTCAGTTTTATGATTTTGTGTGCTTGTTACCTGACTACTTTTCCTGCTTGCTGTTTATGTACCTTGTTGGCCGATACGCATTTCAACTCTGCTTGTTTTCTGATTCTTTCCTGGCCGTCCCATTCTGTTCCTGTTTCTCAATTAATGTTTTGACCCTGCCTGACTACTATTCTCTGTAATAGCGGTGTGACTCACATTTCCCATACATTTCAAAGTAAAGCTTTGACCGCCTGATGGCATTGAGCTCTGCTGCCAGCATAGTAAGGAGGTGTGTGGTAGTCCTTGTGCGCAGTTGCAAGGAAGGGTGGCCTGACCACACAGGGTTTGCGCCAAGGTAGAGGACCCACACGAGGTTGAAGAGGCAGAAGCAGTGTATTAACTTCTACATACAGAACAAGGATTGAAACAACTCGTGGGGACGGCAAGACTTGTACAGCAGACCCTTCTCCATCTCTCACCATAGTTTGCCAGTGCCCAGTCAGTGACATGTAATGACCCTGTCTATGCTTACTGGTCCAAGTATCTGTGTTGAAATGCACCCTGTCGCACACAGATTTTCTCAAGGAAGTGGTGATGTTGTGTGCGACATGCTGGTGTAGCGCGGGCATGCTTTTCTTGGAGAAGCAGTGGTGATTGGGCATGTGGTACTGGGGCACAGCGACAGACATAAGGTCTGTAAAATCCTGTGTGTCCACTACGCGTAAAGGCAGCATTTCGGTAGCCAACAGCTTACAGAGGGATAGAGTCAACCACTTAGCTTTGTCATGGGTCGCAGTAAGTGGCCTTTTATTTGACCACATCTGAGGGAAAGAGATCTGGCTGCTGTCTGTAGACGGTGTTGAGTAGGGTGTCCCTGGAAAAATGCAGGTTTGTGAGAAAAGTGCAGGCGGAGACATGATGTTGCCTTCATCTTGCCTTCAGATCTGTTCATCTTGTATCATTTTTAAAAAACACATCAAGCAAGGGTTACTCCAAGCGGAGTCTACCTTTTTTCCCAACATTGGGCACACAGACACCCCATCAGTGGCAGCACTTGTGCCCTAGTTGCAAACAGGATGTTTTGATTTGCATCAAGCACATTCCAAATCCACAAGCATTTACTCTCCCCAGGATGACACAGGGGTAGTAAATTCCTTCTGGATCCATGACTTGTTCATTTTGATGAACGTCAGTGTGTCCACATTGTCACTGGACAGACGCGTGCGCTTATCTGTCAGCACACACCCAGCAGCACTGAAGAAGACACGTTCAGAGACAACGCTGGCAGCTGCACACGACAAAATCTCCAAGGCGTAACTGGAGAGCTCTGTCAATTTTTCTAGATTTGAAGCCCAAAAGGAGCAAGGCTCCATTTGCAAAGTCATTGCATCGATGTTCATTTCGAGATACTCCTGTATCATCCTCTCCATCCGTTGACTATGTGTCAGACTTGTTGTCTCTGGTGGCCTTGCAAAGGAGGGTCTAAAAAAATTATGAAAATATTCCATAAAATTGCTGTTACCAGCACCAGATACGGTCCTACTGGTACGGGTAGACTGTTGAAGATGACGATGCCGTCCCATGTTTGTCAAGTTACAACTGGGAGAATCACTCCCTTCACCTGCACGGTTGTTTGGTGTAAAAGCCGAGCTAAGATCGAGTAACAGCTTATGCTGATACTCCAGCATACGTGCGTCCCTTTCTATGGGTGGAATTATGTCACAAAATTTGGACTTGTCCCGGGGATCTAATAGTGTGGCAAGCCAGTAGTCATCATCACTTCTAATTTTGACAATCCGAGGGTCATGTTGGAGGTAGTGCAACAAGAAGGCACTCATGTGTCTTGCGCAGCCATGCGGACCAAGTCCACGCTGTGTTTGTGGCATAGAGGTGCTAACCGTTCTTTCTTCCTCTGACATCTCCCCCCAACCTCTTTCAACTGAATTTTGACCAAGGTCTCCCTCATCCGCTGAGTCTTCCATGTCCATGGACAGTTCGTCCTCCATATCTTCATGTCCTCCTGCACCTTCCTCAACATCTCGCCTGCTACCATGCGCCCTTGTTGATCCCTGTCCCCCATGGTCCCATGCCTGCCGCGTTGGTGATGATGAACGTCTGGACCTTGGTGATGTTGTTGTGTCTTGCGCATATGAATCCTCCTGTAGTTCCTCCCCTTCCTGTTGTCCCACCCCCTGACTCCGAATAGTGTTTAGCGTGTGCTCCAGCATGTAAATGACTGTAATCGTCATGCTGATAATGGCATTGTCAGCGCTAAACATATTCGTCGCCATGTCGAAACTGTGCAGAACGGTGCATAGGTCCTTGATCTGAGATCACTCCATCAGGGTGATCTGCCCCACTTCTGCATCTCGTTGGCCCATCATGACGTATTGCACCAGGGCTCGCCGGTGCTGCCACAGTCGCTGTAACATGTGGAGAGTTGAATTCCAGCGTGTCGCCACATCGCATTTCAGGCGATGAACCGGCAGGCCGAAAGACTTCTGGAGCGATGCAAGTCGCTCAGCTGCGGCGGTTGAACGGCGGAAGTGAGCACTGCAGACAGTTTACGTGCCCTGGTCAGAAGGCCATCTAGGCCGGGATAGTGTGTTAAAAATTGCTGGACAACAAGGTTCAACACGTGAGCCATACAAGGCACGTGTGTCACCTTGCCCAGGCGAAGGGCCGCACCCAGGTTTGCAGCATTGTCGCACACGGCCTTACCAGGCTGCAGGTTGAGTGGAGACAACCATTTATTAAACTCGGACCGCAGAGCTGACCACAACTCCTCAGCTGTGTGACTCTTATTCCCAAGACATGTCAAGCTAAAGACCGCCTGATGCCGTTGCGCTCTGCTGCCAGCATAGTAATGAGGGGTGCGTGATTCCTTCTGCGCAGTGAGAACGCTGGTGGCCTGACCAGGCAGGCTTGGGGCGGAGGTGGAGGACCCAGATGAGGTGGAGGATGCAGAAGCAGTGGCGGAACTTGGACAGACAGAGGATTGACACACAAGTCGTGGGGACGGCAAGACTTGTGCAGCAGACCCTTCACCATCTATCAACATAGTTACCGAGTGCCCAGTCAGCGACATGTAACGTCCCTGTCCATGCTTACTGGTCCAAGTATCGGTGGTGAAATGCACCCGTTCACACACAGAGTTTCTCAAGGAAGCGGTGATGTTGTGTGCGACATGCTGGTGTAGCGCGGGCACACCTTTCTTAGAGAAGTAGTGGCGACTAGGCATCTGGTACTGGGGCACAGCGACAGACATAAGGTCTCTAAAATCCTGTGTGTCCACTAGGCGGAAAGGCAGCATTTCGGTAGCCAACAGCTTACAGAGGGATAGAGTCAACCTCTTAGCTTTGTCATGGGTCGGAGGAAGTGGCCTTTTATTTGACCACATCTGAGGGACAGAGATCTGGCTGCTGTGTGTAGACGGTGTTGAGTAGGGTGTCCCTGGAAAAATGCAGGTTTGTGAGGAAAGTGCAGGCGGAGACATGATGTTGCCTTCATCCAACGTAGGTGCTATCGATGTCTGAGAGAGCTGTACACACTCACTTGTTTCCCCTTCCAAACCAACTGACGACCTACCAAGCAAACTGCCTGTTGCGGTTACAGTGGTGGAAGTTTTGCGTGGAAAAACAGGTGTGACAGCTGTCCCCACAGTCCTAGAAGATGAAGAGCGCGCGGATGCACTGGAAGGGGCGGGCGGTGGATGGTTCGCTCCGCTAGGCCGCATTGCAGCACAGTGAGCTTCCCACCGGGACCTATGATATTTATTCATGTGACGATTCATGGAAGAAGTTGTCAAACTGCTGAGGTTTTGACCTCTACTAAGAGAATCATGACAAATTTTACATATCACATGATTTGGGCGATCTTTTTCTATGTCAAAAAAGGAACAGGCTAGGCAAGGCTTAGAGGCCATGCGACCTGTTGATGCACCCCGAATAATGCTCATAGGCATAGGTGGCTGAGGATGCAGTTGTAGACGTGCTACCAGTGCTCCGACTCTGTCCAGGAAGGCGCAAGGTAATTTCGTCGTCGGTTGCATCCTCCTCCACCGCCTCTGTTGACCTCCTCGAGTGCCTGACTGGGGGTTGACAGTAGGTGGGATCTAGAACTTCATCATCAATTGTTGTGTTTGCACTACCCTCCCCCTCAGACCGAGCCTCTTCTTGCCCAGACCGAATATTTAAGTTGTCATCCCAATCGGGTATCTGCGTCTCATCTTCATCAGTATGTTCCTCATTGCCTATAACCACAGTTGTTGGAAAGGCAGCATTTTGGTAGCCAACAGTTTGCATTTTATGAAAGTCAACCTCCAAGCCATGTCATGCCCTTCTAAAAGCATGTATAACACAGCGAGGGGACTCCAACCACAGTCTCCCTCGTTGCCACTCACTGGGCCACACACACCCCACTTGACTGGCATCGGTTGAGCTCCCTTTTGAAAAAGAAAAAGATGCTTTGCATGAAGCACTCTCAAAAATACGCGTGCCTTTCCCGTCCCCTGGCTGACCCAGGGGAAGAAAAGTCCTCTGAGAGCCATGACTTGTTCATCTTGGTTCTTTTAGAGACACAGCGAGGGGACTCCAACCACAGTCTCCCTCGTTGCCACTCACTGGGCCACACACACCCCACTTGACTGGCATCGGTTGAGCTCCCTTTTGAAAAAGAAAAAGATGCTTTGCATGAAGCACTCTCAAAAATACGCGTGCCTTTCCCGTCCCCTGGCTGACCCAGGGGAAGAAAAGTCCTCTGAGAGCCATGACTTGTTCATCTTGGTTCTTTTAGAGACACAGCGAGGGGACTCCAACCACAGTCTCCCTCATTGCCACTCACTGGGCCACACACACCCCACTTGACTGGCATCGGTTGAGCTCCCTTTTGAAAAAGAAAAAGATGCTTTGCATGAAGCACTCTCAAAAATACGCGTGCCTTTCCCGTCCCCTGGCTGACCCAGGGGAAGAAAAGTCCTCTGAGAGCCATGACTTGTTCATCTTGGTTCTTTTAGAGACACAGCGAGGGGACTCCAACCACAGTCTCCCTCGTTGCCACTCACTGGGCCACACACACCCCACTTGACTGGCATCGGTTGAGCTCCCTTTTGAAAAAGAAAAAGATGCTTTGCATGAAGCACTCTCAAAAATACGCGTGCCTTTCCCGTCCCCTGGCTGACCCAGGGGAAGAAAAGTCCTCTGAGAGCCATGACTTGTTCATCTTGGTTCTTTTAGAGACACAGCGAGGGGACTCCAACCACAGTCTCCCTCGTTTCCACTCACTGGGCCACACACACCCCACTTGACTGGCATCGGTTGAGCTCCCTTTTGAAAAAGAAAAAGATGCTTTGCATGAAGCACTCTCAAAAATACGCGTGCCTTTCCCGTCCCCTGGCTGACCCAGGGGAAGAAAAGTCCTCTGAGAGCCATGACTTGTTCATCTTGGTTCTTTTAGAGACACAGCGAGGGGACTCCAACCACAGTCTCCCTCGTTTCCACTCACTGGGCCACACACACCCCACTTGACTGGCATCGGTTGAGCTCCCTTTTGAAAAAGAAAAAGATGCTTTGCATGAAGCACTCTCAAAAATACGCGTGCCTTTCCCGTCCCCTGGCTGACCCAGGGGAAGAAAAGTCCTCTGAGAGCCATGACTTGTTCATCTTGGTTCTTTTAGAGACACAGCGAGGGGACTCCAACCACAGTCTCCCTCGTTGCCACTCACTGGGCCACACACACCCCACTTGACTGGCATCGGTTGAGCTCCCTTTTGAAAAAGAAAAAGATGCTTTGCATGAAGCACTCTCAAAAATACGCGTGCCTTTCCCGTCCCCTGGCTGACCCAGGGGAAGAAAAGTCCTCTGAGAGCCATGACTTGTTCATCTTGGTTCTTTTAGAGACACAGCGAGGGGACTCCAACCACAGTCTCCCTCGTTGCCACTCACTGGGCCACACACACCCCACTTGACTGGCATCGGTTGAGCTCCCTTTTGAAAAAGAAAAAGATGCTTTGCATGAAGCACTCTCAAAAATACGCGTGCCTTTCCCGTCCCCTGGCTGACCCAGGGGAAGAAAAGTCCTCTGAGAGCCATGACTTGTTCATCTTGGTTCTTTTAGAGACACAGCGAGGGGACTCCAACCACAGTCTCCCTCGTTGCCACTCACTGGGCCACACACACCCCACTTGACTGGCATCGGTTGAGCTCCCTTTTGAAAAAGAAAAAGATGCTTTGCATGAAGCACTCTCAAAAATACGCGTGCCTTTCCCGTCCCCTGGCTGACCCAGGGGAAGAAAAGTCCTCTGAGAGCCATGACTTGTTCATCTTGGTTCTTTTAGAGACACAGCGAGGGGACTCCAACCACAGTCTCCCTCGTTGCCACTCACTGGGCCACACACACCCCACTTGACTGGCATCGGTTGAGCTCCCTTTTGAAAAAGAAAAAGATGCTTTGCATGAAGCACTCTCAAAAATACGCGTGCCTTTCCCGTCCCCTGGCTGACCCAGGGGAAGAAAAGTCCTCTGAGAGCCATGACTTGTTCATCTTGGTTCTTTTAGAGACACAGCGAGGGGACTCCAACCACAGTCTCCCTCGTTGCCACTCACTGGGCCACACACACCCCACTTGACTGGCATCGGTTGAGCTCCCTTTTGAAAAAGAAAAAGATGCTTTGCATGAAGCACTCTCAAAAATACGCGTGCCTTTCCCGTCCCCTGGCTGACCCAGGGGAAGAAAAGTCCTCTGAGAGCCATGACTTGTTCATCTTGGTTCTTTTAGAGACACAGCGAGGGGACTCCAACCACAGTCTCCCTCGTTGCCACTCACTGGGCCACACACACCCCACTTGACTGGCATCGGTTGAGCTCCCTTTTGAAAAAGAAAAAGATGCTTTGCATGAAGCACTCTCAAAAATACGCGTGCCTTTCCCGTCCCCTGGCTGACCCAGGGGAAGAAAAGTCCTCTGAGAGCCATGACTTGTTCATCTTGGTTCTTTTAGAGACACAGCGAGGGGACTTCAACCACAGTCTCCCTCGTTGCCACTCACTGGGCCACACACACCCCACTTGACTGGCATCGGTTGAGCTCCCTTTTGAAAAAGAAAAAGATGCTTTGCATGAAGCACTCTCAAAAATACGCGTGCCTTTCCCGTCCCCTGGCTGACCCAGGGGAAGAAAAGTCCTCTGAGAGCCATGACTTGTTCATCTTGGTTCTTTTAGAGACACAGCGAGGGGACTCCAACCACAGTCTCCCTCGTTTCCACTCACTGGGCCACACACACCCCACTTGACTGGCATCGGTTGAGCTCCCTTTTGAAAAAGAAAAAGATGCTTTGCATGAAGCACTCTCAAAAATACGCGTGCCTTTCCCGTCCCCTGGCTGACCCAGGGGAAGAAAAGTCCTCTGAGAGCCATGACTTGTTCATCTTGGTTCTTTTAGAGACACAGCGAGGGGACTCCAACCACAGTCTCCCTCGTTGCCACTCACTGGGCCACACACACCCCACTTGACTGGCATCGGTTGAGCTCCCTTTTGAAAAAGAAAAAGATGCTTTGCATGAAGCACTCTCAAAAATACGCGTGCCTTTCCCGTCCCCTGGCTGACCCAGGGGAAGAAAAGTCCTCTGAGAGCCATGACTTGTTCATCTTGGTTCTTTTAGAGACACAGCGAGGGGACTCCAACCACAGTCTCCCTCGTTTCCACTCACTGGGCCACACACACCCCACTTGACTGGCATCGGTTGAGCTCCCTTTTGAAAAAGAAAAAGATGCTTTGCATGAAGCACTCTCAAAAATACGCGTGCCTTTCCCGTCCCCTGGCTGACCCAGGGGAAGAAAAGTCCTCTGAGAGCCATGACTTGTTCATCTTGGTTCTTTTAGAGACACAGCGAGGGGACTCCAACCACAGTCTCCCTCGTTTCCACTCACTGGGCCACACACACCCCACTTGACTGGCATCGGTTGAGCTCCCTTTTGAAAAAGAAAAAGATGCTTTGCATGAAGCACTCTCAAAAATACGCGTGCCTTTCCCGTCCCCTGGCTGACCCAGGGGAAGAAAAGTCCTCTGAGAGCCATGACTTGTTCATCTTGGTTCTTTTAGAGACACAGCGAGGGGACTCCAACCACAGTCTCCCTCGTTTCCACTCACTGGGCCACACACACCCCACTTGACTGGCATCGGTTGAGCTCCCTTTTGAAAAAGAAAAAGATGCTTTGCATGAAGCACTCTCAAAAATACGCGTGCCTTTCCCGTCCCCTGGCTGACCCAGGGGAAGAAAAGTCCTCTGAGAGCCATGTCCACATTGTCAGTGGACAGACACGTGTGCTTATCTGCCAGCAGACCCACAGCAGCACTGAAGACAGGTTCCGAGAGAACGCTGGCTGCAGGACACGACAAGATCCCCAAGACGTACGTGGCGAGCTCAGGCAATTTATCAAGATTGGAAGCCAAGAATGAGCAGGGCTCAAGTTGCACATTAATGGAATCGATGTTTCCTTGCATATACTCATATATCTGTGTGTCCTCCTCTTTTTCCTTGTCCAGCTGTTTTGTTTTCGCATGAGTATATGTCCTTGTCACTTTCCAATGTGTTTGAGTTGTTTGTCACCTTTAGGACACCTTTGAGGGTGTTTTCTAGGTGTTTTTCTGTGTTTGTGATTGCCTGCCATTGTTTCCTATTGGCTCGAGTTCGGTTCGTCGAACGTTCGACGAACCGAACTCGAACGGGAGGTCCGTTCGGCGAACCAACCTCGAGCCGAACCGCGACCGGTTCGCTCATCTCTAGTCATGATAACACTTGTACCATCTTTTCATTTAGATTCCACCTACAATTATTTACCGATTCCAGTTCTGAAATAGGCTTTCATGATCTACTCACTAGAATTCTCAAGTGCATAAGGTACTGAGACATATACATGTTCACACCATTATAAAGAACAAAGTATAAACATTGAGGTTTTTCTCACACCCATGTTCCTGTGTTCTTTGATATGATATGTGTTCATTTCCTTCACTATATAGGATTGCAAGTTTTCCATTTGTACCTTAATGGCAATGACGCTATACAATTGAACACATATCATCCTGTTATCCATATAGGTGTGTATTTACCTGCTTGACTATTTTTGGTTGTTTGATCCAGAATGTTTCTCCAGATAGGTCATGTGGAAATTTTCTTTCCTCAGTACAAATGTTTTCACTATGGCTTTGGAAAAATTTTTTGTATGTGCATCATGGTCATTTGACCCATTGTACTCTCAAGTAGCAATATATTGTACTGTTATGTTGTACTATGTACTAATTACGTGTTTATATGGTTTTGTAACCCTTTATGATCTTAGATAACTTTATCCTTGATAAAGACCTAAAAACAAGGTCGAAACGTTGGATGAATTATCCTTTTGCACAAATAAAGAATTTTCAGCATTCCAAGAGTTCTTTTCTTACGTTATTGATCACTATAGTGTGCCAGAGCTATTTCTATTGAATTGACTCTTATTTTTTCTGAGCACCTGCTATATACACAGTGACCCAGACATATTCAAGTTTCATTCAGAAGGCAGAGGGAAGCCTTAGCAGCTGAGCCTATATCTTGGCTTGTGAGCATTAGAACAGGCCGGCGATTACAGGGTAACATGAAAAATGTCCAGCTTGCATTATGACTAGAACATGACAATATCCTTTTAAGTACTAACCTATGATGCGTTCCTAAGCAGTTGATGTTATATGTTCTACATTTCATTTTCTGCATACTTTACAAGTAGTAGAATTTGCTTTGATATAGGCAACTGGATTTTCACAATGAAAAGGCAAAGGATAACGCCCGAAAAAGACGCCATACATTATGTCAGTGCCATCACTGACAAACCTGGATTGACCATGAAATACATCAATCCCCTTAAAGGTGAGTTAAAACAAGTTTTAACTAAATTGCCTTAATATTGTCATGCATTAGAATGACTGTCTTAGGTAATGATAAATATTTTCTACAGGAAGAGGAGTGTTTGCTGAAACTGAAATCGAAAAAGGGAGTTTTGTTGCAGAATATCGAGGCGAGCTCACGTATGCACTTACGATGGTAGACAACTACTCGAGATTTATGGTTGTGGTACAAGTCAAAGATCTAATGGCCCATACTGCAGCGAAGGTCTTCCAAGCACACTTATGCAGACCTCATGGCTACTCAGAGAGAGTCCTCACAGATCAAGGCACAGCCTTTGAAGCGGAAATCTTCAAGGACTTCTGCAGCTTTTACCGATGCAGGAAGATGCGCACTACACCCTACCATGCTCAAACCAATGGTTATCAACCTGCTCAGGACTTTACCCCATATTCCAGATGTGGCCTTACAAGTGATTTATAGAGGGGTAACAATACGTTGGGATCACCGGATCTAATCTCCCTTTTTATACACCCTAAAATCTTGTTTGCTTTAGAATAAACAATAACATCATAAAGGTATAGCAGTACCGTTTCAAAGTTTCGGTGTCCCAAGCAGCATTCCATCAGCCTCTGGAAGGTTCCTGGCAAATTGCACAGCTCGAAGGGCATGCTTTTGAACTCGCAGAGACCCATCGGGGTGGCAAAGGCGGTCTTCTCCCGGTCTGCCTCAGCAACGGACACTTGCCAATAGCGACTAGTGAGATCAAGGGTAGAAAAATAATTTGCAGTTCTCAATGCAGCTAGCTATTCCTCAATACAGGGGAGTGGTGCTGTCCTTCTTCTTTAACAGGACCAACGGAGCTGCCCAGAGGCTACAACTGTCACGGATAACCCCAGCCTCCTTCATGTTGCTCAACATGTCCTTGGTACACTGGTAATGTGCAGGTAGTTTTGGCTTATATCTCTCTTTGATGGGTGGGTGTGCACTTGTGGGGATGTAGTGTTTGACCCCTTTTATTCTTCAAAAGTCTAGCGGATGTTTGCTGAAGACTTGCTCGTATTCTTGCACTAGCCTGTAGACCCCCTTCTTGTGATGTGAAGGTGTGGAGTCAGTGCCTACGTGTAATTCCTTACACCACTCCTCTGGCTGACTTGGTGAGCTGTCACTGAATGGGTGGGCTGAAGCAATGGTGGATGCTGCTGTTTGGATAGCATGTGTATCTACTGAGAACAGCTTATCAATGGTGGCAAATCGGAGCAGCTTAATCTCTTGCTCTCCGCAGTTCAACACTCTCATGGGCACTCTTCCCTTCCATATTAATGAATAAAACTATGATGTAAATAGCATATAGATACCCCACAAATGCAGATAAAAGTAGGTTATGGGAAAAGGGGGAAGAGAGAAACAGGAAAATAGTGGAATAAAGTATACCTTCCAGGTGGGAGAGGAAATGGCAGCACAGCCAGTGGAGGTGAAGCAAGGGGAGCCTGCAACTAAAGAGTTGAGAGCGTTATCACATGGTGACTGAGCCTGATTGTAACAGGAGCATAGAGGTGCCGATCCTGTCTTACCTGTGTTGGTGTAGAAGTGGGTGTCCTGTGGTGGAGTCAGCTATGTGCAGTGGTGGCCGTGGGTTCTTTTATGTGCGACCGTAGTAATAGCTGCGCCCACTTCCTGTATGGGAGTGGAATGCAGTGAGGGTAATGGAACGCACGCCTGCGCATTTGTGTTTAACGTCGCGCATGTGCAGAACGGAGAAAAGGCTGCGCTCACTTCCTAATGAAAGGGAGTGAGACGCATCTGGGAAGGGAAGGGAAAAGATTAGGGTTTGGGGATGATGAAAGGGCTTTCTACGGACAAGGATGGCAAAGGGTGGCAGTGACGGAAAGTCAGGCAGCCTGTCCTGTCCTGTCCTGTCCGTCCGTCTTTTTGTATCATGAATTGGAAAGACTGCAAGGGGGAGGGGAGGTGCTTGTGTCCAAAAGGAGGAGTTATTCAGATTCATTGCAGTGGGCGGCGGCTGCAAAAAGCACCATTCTTCTTGTTTTTGCTCTGCAAAACAGCCTTTTCAAGGGTTGGCTTGGGTGACAAAATGTCTTCTGTAGGCGTGGGTTTGTCTCCCTCTCCCTAAGATGTGTCCGGTATAGGCCAGGGTGCCACTCAAGGCCGTAACCAATTCGGGTTATAGCTTCTCGGCCTTTTGGCTAAGATCAAGTGTAGTTTCGGAGGACGCTACCTTGGTCGGTACTGGAAGGTGCCTGGGATTGCACGTCTGCCGGCCTTGAGGAAGTGTGTGCGCCTTCTGGTGACACATAGCCCTCTTGTGCCTGGACGGTTCCCAGGCAACGGGAGGCGATCACCTTTGTTATTTTGAAGTCCTACTGATAAACAGAAAAAAAAAAAAATTAAATCTGTTCTTATCAGTTTAATATCTGATACGTCCCCTCTCTGGGGACCATATATTAAATGGATTTTTAGAACAAGGAGATGGAAAAAATCTTGCTCTGTCCACTCCACGCATTGACCTGGTATTGCAGTACCTCCAGGACCGGTGCACCCCTTCTTAACCCAGTTTCCAAAAGCAGAACTCAATTCACCTGATTCAAATGAGCCCCATTAGTGAATTGAAAGAAAGCAAAAACTTTATATGCACCTCAATTTGGCCAATTCACTTTTCACACTTTCACCCTTTTTTTTATCTTTCACACCTTTTACTTGCTTTATTGATGCAAAAAGCTGTGCCAAATAGCAAACTCATCTCCACTCAACTTGACCAACTCTGCTATGTCCCGTGCAGTATCTTATTCTCAGTCTTATCTAGATCATTTGCAATTGAATAGAATAGATCCCTTTTGGCTGCTTATGACTGTGTAAAATATGTAGTTTTACTGGGCTGGGATGAGAGAATCCATTGAAGCATGGTGTAGGGATTGTGGTTCCTGTGTGCTAAGAAGAGAGGCTGGCACCAGCCAGAAAGCCCCATTGCAGCCAATAATCACTTAATAACTTTTTCAACTTGTCATCATATGGGAGGCCTTCCATTCCTTGTAGTAGTCTAGTTGCCCACCTTTGAACTGACTCTAACTTCTGAATGTCCTTATTAAAATGTGGAGCCCAAAACTGGTTCCCATATTCCAGATGTAGCCTTACAAGTGATTTATAGAGGTGTAACAATACGTTGGGATCACGGGATCTAATCTCCCTTTTTATACACCCTAAAATCTTGTCCCAAGCAGCATTCCATCAGCCTCTGGAAGGTTCCTGGCGCATTGCACAGCTCGAAGGGCATGCTTTTGAACTCGCAGAGACCCATAGGGGTGGCGAAGGCGGTCTTCTCCCGGTCTGCCTCAGCAACGGACACTTGCCAATAGTGACTAGTGAGATCAAGGGTAGAAAAATAATTTGCAGTTCTCAATGCAGCTAGCGATTCCTCAATACGGGGAGTGGTGCCGTCCTTCTTTTTTAACAGGATCAACAGAGCTGCCCAAAGGCTACAACTGTCACGGATAACCCCAGCCGCCTTCATGTTGCTCAACATGTCCTTGGTACACTGGCAATGTGAAGGTGGTATTGGCTTATAGCTCTCTTTGATGGGTGGGTGTGCACCTGTGGGGATGTGGTGGTGGACCCCTTTTATTCCCCCAAAATCTAGCGGGCTTCCCACCGGTAACCCGCTCCCCAGCTTGGATGGATGCTGAGGGAGCCCCTTTTGCCCGCAGGCTCTGGCCCTGGGAACTGTAGCCTTGGCGGTGACTGTGCTTCCCTCTACGGTGTGAGCTGTTGCCTTCAATCGGGTCTTGACTGCTGGGAAACCCTGGAGGTTCCTGTCGCTAACGGATTTGACCGGTTTTACGGCGACTCCTAGCCTGGTCGGGGTCCGTAGGCCCTGCCGGATGGTGCTGGCTTCTCTTCACTCCCCGATCTGGTACCGGCGGGCCACCGCCCATCCCCGGTCCGTACGGTTCACTCCAATCAGCCTCTCCTGCAGAAGGTCACCACCGTCTGCCAACCTTGCTGAGTGCCCGGGCCACACACACGGACACGGTCAGTCTCCTCTCCTCTTCACTTCTCTAACTCCAAAACTGATCTCTAATCTGACTCCTTTTCCCGCCTCCAGGACTGTGAACTCCTCGGTGGGTGGGATCAACCGCCTGGCCCACCCCCTGGTGTGGACATCAGCCCCTGGAGGAAGGCAACTAGGATTTGTGTTTAGCTTCGGTGTGCCTAGCCGGAGTGTAGAGCGTGTTGGTGTAGTACCTGTGACGACCTGGCTTGTCCAGGGCGCCACATTCCCCTATAGTAAAATGCAGACCGTCCGCGGGCTGCCCGTCCATCACCGGTTTTATTTTCACAACTGAAAAAGAATAAAACGGTAAAACATGTAAAAGCATCATAAACATTTTACAACGGTACAGCTTCCGCTCTTCTCCCACCCAAACAACCTGGCCCTGATGCTGCCCCTAAGAAGCGGGCAGCACCCCTTGACCCCAGTCCAGCACCAAGTTGCCCGAGCGGGTTCTGTCTCTTTCAGGGGGCCCACGTCCAAGGGGACCCCTGAACCCCCGGAGGATCGCCACCGGTTACGGTAGTGGCGGGCCTAGGCCATCCCTTTCCTCCAGGCCCATCCTCCCAAATCAGCCTCTCCGGAGGCGGTAACGGTGTCAAGCCAACAAACATTTTTATTTACATTGCACTAAGTTTGTGGTTGCCCTGCAAGTTCTCGGGCTTGTCCGTAAGCAGTTCCTTACGCAATGGTTGCACAGTCCCTACGGGGACAACAGTTGCCGGCAACGGCCGGTTTAATCACGGTTCAATCAGGTAAACTTCTTTGGTTGATCATCTTTACTTATCATTTAAAACTTTCAAACTGGTACACTCAACACATAAAGCCCCCCCCTTTTAAAGAGTAGTTTCCCTGTACCTAAGTGGGGGTCTACCTAGGTTGGGGCGAGTGGACCTTCGGGATCCGGTGTCAGTGGTGACAGGCAGTGGGGCAGAGGGAACAGTCAGTTCCTCCTCCCTGCTATCATGTGGGGCAGGCGGAGGCGTAGGGGAGCTGGGTACAGGTACATCCCTGGGCACTGGCTCGCGGTTAACCGTTTCCATCATTTCTTCATCCACGGGTTGTGGGAACAGTATCACTGGAAGGATCACCGCACCGTTCTGTGTAGGCCAGTCTGCTGGAAAATCACCCATCATGGTGTGGATTACCTCTTTTTCCTTCTCCACTGGACTGGGAACTGGAGCCTCATCCGCTACTCTCAATGCTGGTGGGCACTTCTTCAGGTGGTCTCGGGAAACCATGGCCAAAGTCCCCCCCTGGTCACGGCTGATCTGGTAGGCCTTCCCATTCTCCCATCCTGTGGGCTGGACTACATACGGGGTTTTTTCCCATTGATCATCCAGCTTGTGGGCCCTTCTTTTCCGCTTCAGCACTACATCCCCAGGTTGGAAGGAACCGGCAGGCGCCTTCTTGTTGAAGCACTGCTCCTGTTGTCCCCGACTCCGGCACAAGTTCTTTTCAACATACTCCTGGACCTGTCGGTACTGTGTCCTCCGCCGAGTGTCCCATTCAGCTGTCGACAGGAGTGCTTCTGAAGCTTCCAAGCCCATTTCCAGATCCACTGGTAGCCGGCCGGGACGAGCTCTCATCAGGTATGCTGGAGTGCATTTCGTAGAGCTGGAAGGGATGTTGTTGTACATATCGACCAGGTCAGGTAGATTCTCCAGCCACAGGTTCCGCTCTTCCAGTGGTAACGTCTTGAGGAGGCCCAGGACCAAGTGGTTCATCTTTTCACAAATGCCATTGGTTTGGGCGTGGTAAGGCGTGGTCCGGATTTTCTTGCAGCCGTACAACTGGCAGAATTCCTGGAATACCTCTGCTTCAAAGGCCGGACCCTGGTCGGTAAGCACCCTCTCCGGGTACCAATGCGGTCAACAGAAATAAGCCTGGAAAGCCTTAGCAGCGGTGCGGCCGGTTAAGTCCTTAACTGGGACAACCACCAGGAACCTCGAGTAGTGGTCTACGATGGTCAGAGCGTAGGTGTACCCACTTCGGCTGGGGGTGAGCTTTACATGGTCAAGGGCAACCAGCTCCAGCGGTTGGTGTGTAATGATCGGGTGTAGGGGTGCCTTCTGGCTGGCCTCGTCCTTCCTTCTCAATGCGCAAGGGCCACATTCTCGGCACCAGGCCTCCACAGATTCCCGCATTCCACTCCAATAGAACCGCTCTC
This sequence comes from Anomaloglossus baeobatrachus, assembly GCF_048569485.1. Taxonomy (NCBI): domain Eukaryota; kingdom Metazoa; phylum Chordata; class Amphibia; order Anura; family Aromobatidae; genus Anomaloglossus; species Anomaloglossus baeobatrachus. The sequence continues at coordinate 58,126 of NW_027443298.1, read as the reverse complement.
TTAACAACATCTCTAGCTTCTTCCACCCGAAGTGCACTGCACCATCATGGTATGCTTGCAGGACGGTGGGCACGTTAGCCTGGGGAATCACCAGCTGGCGGATCTTCTCGTGAGTCTTTGGATTAATCAGCTCGCGATACAACTTCCCCTGGTGTAGGTATAGCCGGGTCCATTCTTGCCACAGACGTTGGGCTTCGGCAGGGGCAGCAGGGTCTATCCCAGCAGAACCCTGTTCCACTAGAGTCTTGACCAGGCGGACAGCAGGTGCCTGGTCCTGAGCTTCCTGCCAGTCCTGTCGGGGCAGCGGATCCAGGTTCACCCGTTGTTGGTAGACGTGCACCTTCTCAGTGAATGGCCGGTGAAATGCAGGCAACTCGATCTCTTCGAGGTCATCATCCTCTGGCCCCTCTTCCGACAGGTGGGGCATCCGGGAGAGTGCATTGGCATTGACGTTGGTACGGCCGGCCCGGTACTTGATGGTGAAATCGTAGTTGGCTAACCTGGTCACCCACCGCTGCTCCAACGCGCCCAGCTTGGCCGTATCTAGATGGGTCAGCAGGTTATTGTCTGTGTACGCGGTGAACTTGGCTGCTGCCAGGTAATGGCGGAACCGCTCGGTGATAGCCCACACCAGTGCCAAGAGCTCAAGCTTGAAGGAGATGTAGTTCTCAGGGTTCCTCTCAGTCGGTCGGAGTTTTCGGCTAGCATAAGCTATTACCTTTTCCCTTCTGTCTTGGACCTGGGATAGAACAGCCCCCAAGCCCACATTGCTGGCGTCGGTGTAGAGGATGAATGGGCGGCTGTAGTCAGGGTACGCTAGGATTTCCTCTCCGGTCAGGGCTGTTCTCAGCTGGCGGAAGGATTCCTCATGCTTTTCTTCCCACACCAATGGGGCTACTAGGGATCTACCACCCTTGGTCTGTCCTACGAGGAGGTCTTGCATGGGGGCAGCCATCTTTGTGTACCCCTTAATGAAGCGACGGTAATATCCCACCAGGCCCAGAAACTGCCTCACTTCCCTCACTGTGGTCGGTCTCGGCCAGTCTTGGATGGCGGTGATCTTCTCGGGGTTGGGGGCGACACCTTCCGCACCAACCACATGTCCTAGGTACTGCACTCTGGGTTTCAGCAGATGACACTTTGAGGGCTTCAACTTCATCCCATACTTGGCAAGGGACGCGAACACCTCGGCTAGGTGCTCCAGGTGGGCTTCATACGTCTGTGAGTACACAATCACATCATCCAAGTACAGCAAAACGGTCCCATAGGCAGTCTTCTCTCGGTCTTCCGGTGCCACGGCCACCTGCCAGTACCCGCTGGTGAGGTCAAGGGTGGAGAAGTAGTTAGCGGTTCTCAGCGAGGCCAGGGACTCTTTGATGCGGGGCAGAGGGTAAGCATCCTTATGCGTTATCTGGTTAATCTTCCGGTAATCCACACACATCCGCATGGTGCCATCCTTCTTCTTAACCAGCACCAACGGAGCGGCCCAGGGACTACAGCTGTCCCTAATAACCCCTGCCTCCTTCATGTTCCTCAACATGTCTTTGGCGCATTGGTAGTGGGCAGGGGGAATAGGCCTGTATCTCTCTTTAATAGGGGAGTGTGTACCGGTAGGGATGTGGTGTTGAACCCCTTTAATCTGCCCAAAATCTAGAGGGTGCTTGCTAAAAACCCGCTCATACTCCTGTACCACCCGGTATACCCCTTCCTTGTGGTGTATGGGGGTATCATCAGTGCCGACATGTAGCTCTCGATACCACTCGCCTAACTCCCCCAGGGATGAGTGGGAACCGGCAGCAGGCGGTGTGACCGGGGGAACGGCTTCATGGATCGTGTGGGGATCTAGAGTGAGCAATTTGGCAAGGGTAGCGTACCGGGTGGTGCATGAATGCACACATTGTCAGGTTTCCGGGTTTTCCAGTCCTCTTTTGAAAGAGCTTGCCCTCGGTTAACATGGAGTTTTATGTTCTGTTGCCCTACTTCCTGTCCAGCTGCTTAAAAGGCCGCCTCTAAGCCTAGTCCAGTGCCTGAGTATACTGCTTGCTGTGTGCTCCTGCTTTGCTGCTGCTGCTACTTGATTACCTTTGGATCCTCCTGAAAATCTACCGACCGACTCTGGACCACACCCGGTTTCTTCAAACTGTGCCCGGACTCCGTCTGCCGTCTTTGGTCAGCACGTCTGCCCGGTTTCTTCCGGTTCATAACCATTCTGGACTTTCATCCCGTACGGACACTTCTGGACTTTACCGCTTGCCCCTTGTGTCCCGGCTGCGGCGCATTTAGGCCTTCCGGGGTTGATTGCCGGACAGTCCCTGTATAGGGGTTCGCTCTGGTGGTCTCCCTGGGGGAGTCTGGTGCGTGGCCCCGGGAATCCCCTTCGCTCCGTTTCAGAAAGGTATTTTCATGTGTTTGTTATACTGTGTATTTCCGTTGTGTATCTACCATGGTTACATATCATAAACATCTTGTACCACAAACTCGTCTCTGGCTGTCATTGCCCTAACGCTATCGAAATCCTCAAAACATACAATAGTATTACATTATACTCAGGCCACAAGAGGATTTCACTGGGGCAATGACTGAGACACGAGGAGTAGATCAGCTCTTTTCTATGATTAACTCCTTGCAGCAGGAGATGGAGGTGGTGCAGACTAAACTTAGAGATATGGAGGCACAGCTGGGCCATGATCACCAGGTACTGGGTCCGGCTATACAGGACTTGCAAGTCAGAGTGGAGGCTCAGGAAGCCGGCCCCACTACGTCCGTATCAGCTGCCGGTATGCCTAGGTTACCCCCATTCCGTTTCAATGGTGACCGTAGTCAGTTTCGTGGATTTGTGAACCAATGTATACTGTTTTTTGATGTACATGCTGATTATTACCGTTCTGACCGGTCCAAAGTGTTATGTATAATTATGTTATTAACCTCACAAGCACTGGCTTGGGCTAATCCTATGATAGAGAACCGGGACATCCGTTTAAATCACCTAGATGATTTTCTGACCGCAATGGCGCAGATGTTTGATGATCCGAATCGCCGTGCTACTGCTGAATCGGCTCTCCTTTCCTTACGTCAGGGAAAGCGTTCTGTAGTTGAATATGCCACTGAGTTCAAGAGGTTAGTGGTAGACACCGACTGGGGAAACAATGCATTATTGTCTGTTTTCAGAAAGGGGTTGTCCGGTACCATCAAGGACGAGTTAGCTCGTTCTGAATCTCCAGGGGATTTTGAACTGTTTCTCCAGCACTGTGTGCGTATTGATACCCGCTTGACGGAACGTAGACAGGAAAAATGGGCAGCTGTAAACCGTGTAAACAACTTTGCATTTCCTTCCAGAGAACCCGCTCTCAGGACGCCACGGGAGGCCGAGGACGTTCCTATGCAAGTGGACTCTCTGCAAAAGCGAGAGACCAATGAACGTCGCGAACACCGGCTCCGTGAGCGTCTGTGTTTCTATTGCGGTCAATCAGACCATTTCTTGATCGACTGCCCGAAACGTCCGAATCGCCCAAATAAGGTATTGGCAGCCATGGCAGAGTGTGACAACACGGACGCAGAGTCCGATATCTCTGAGGCAAGTGGACACTTGGATGCGGTATTTCCCTTGACTGTAATGTCAACCTCACCGAAGGACTCGGAAGGGAAATATACCCATTGCTCGCTCCCCATTCAGATCCGGTGGGAGGGACAGCTAATACCTACCTCTGCAATGATAGATTCTGGGGCAGGGGGAAATTTCATGGACTCCTCTTTTGCCAGGAAACACGGTATCCGGACTCAGCAAAGAGCCTCACCGGTTACCATGGAGACGGTAGACGGATCTCCGTTAATCTCTGGACCAGTTGATCGGGAAACCGTACCGCTAGAGTGCGTCATGAAGCCAGGTCAGCAGGAGACCCTTGTTTTCATGCTAATTTCTTCTCCTCATTTTCCGATTATTTTAGGTATTCCGTGGCTACGGTCTACAAATCCGGTCATCGATTGGGAAACTAAGGAAATATCCTTCCCACCGCAGAGTATTCCGACCATTAGTCCAACTGTTCCGGTTCCAGTAACGCCGAATGCGGAGGGCACTGTACAGGTACCTGTTCTACCCCCGGTGTATAACGACTTTGCGGACATATGCGACAAAAGAAAAGCCGATCGGCTTCCCCCGCATAGACCGTATGATTGCCCCATAGACTTACTCCCAGGGGCGGAGATCCCGTTTGGTCATGTCTACCCGTTGGCGGCACCTGAGCTAGAAGCACTAAAAAACTACATTGATGAAAGTCTGGCGAAGGGATTTATTCGTCCGTCTACCTCACCAGCAGGGGCACCCATCTTTTTTGTGAAAAAGAAAGAGGGGACTCTAAGACCCTGTATTGACTACCGGGAACTGAATAAAATAACCATCCGGAACCGGTATCCGTTACCATTGATTCCTGAGCTATTGGAGAGGGTCCAACAGGCAAAAATATTCACCAAATTGGACCTCCGTGGGGCATACAATCTACTCCGCATACGTCCCGGAGACGAGTGGAAGACCGCGTTCCGATGTCGGTATGGACATTTTGAGTACCTAGTGATGCCTTTTGGACTTTGTAACGCTCCCGCGGCTTTCCAACATCTAGTTAACGATATTTTTAGGGATATCATGGACCAATTCATGGTGATTTATCTGGACGATATCCTAATCTTTTCTGATTCCCTACAGGAACACCAGGAGCACGTCAAGACCGTACTTACCCGGCTGAGGGAAAACCACCTGTACATCAAACTGGAGAAATGCGAATTCCATTGCTCACAGATACAATTCTTAGGTTATGTCATCTCTCCTCAGGGACTGAACATGGAGTCTGGCAAAATACAAGCGATTCTAGACTGGCCGGAACCGGGAAACATCAAAGAGGTACAACGCTTTGTCGGTTTTGCCAACTTTTACCGACGTTTTATCCGTAATTTTTCAGAAATCGTTCGTCCCATCACTCTGTTAACCAAGAAAGGACAGAAGTTTGTGTGGTCCGCCCAGGCCCAGGAAGCCTTCCATCGTCTCAAGGTCTGTTTTACCTCAGCGCCTATATTGGTACATCCGAATCCCGCACTTCCCTTTATCGTGGAAGTTGACGCTTCCGACTACGCATTAGGGGCCATCCTTTCTCAAAGGACTGGGGACAAGAGTCTCTTACATCCGTGTGCTTTCTTTTCCCGCCGGTTGTCCCCTGCAGAAAGGAACTATGACATTGCGGACAAAGAATTGTTAGCGATTATTTCCGCCTTCAAGGAATGGAGACACCACTTACAGGGAGCCGCGCAGCAAGTGATAGTACTCACAGATCATCGTAATCTGGAGTTTCTTAAGTCTGCCAGGTGCCTGTCTCCACGGCAAGCCCGTTGGAGCCTATTCCTTAACCAGTTCAATTTTGTCGTTACATACCGTCCAGGTTCACGTAATGGGAAAGCCGATGCCTTGTCCCGAATCCACGCCGTGGACTCCGTGCCTGGAACCCCGTCTCAGACCGTGTTATCGGATGCCAATTTCGTTGGAGTAATCCAGGACCAGGACTTGTGGAAGGACATCAAGCTGGCCTATGATGGTGACGTATTTCTTGCTGCCCCCCCGAATGATGTAACTCTTGTTCTTCGGAATGGTGTGTGGTTGAGAGAGCGACGCATTTATGTCCCGGAGGCCGTAAGACTTCGGGTTCTCAAGTTGGTCCATGACTCCGTGTTGGCTGGTCATAGGGGGGTACAGAAGACGCAGGAATTTCTGAACCGTTTCTTCTGGTGGCCTACCTGTTTAAAGGACGTAAAGGACTATGTCCACTCATGTGTGGTTTGTGCCCGGTGCAAGGTCCCTCGTGTGGCTCCTACAGGACTCCTCCAACCGTTACCCGTGCCATCTCGCCCTTGGGGGTCTATCTCAATGGATTTTATTGTGGAGTTGCCCGTCTCAGACGGTCACAATACCATTTTAGTGGTGGTGGATCGGTTGACTAAAGCTGCTCACTTTATTCCGTGTGCCGGTCTTCCCTCAGCCGCAGAGACAGTGGATTTGGTTATCCAGAACGTATTCCGATTGCATGGGGTACCAGACGAGATCATCTCTGACCGGGGCGTGCAGTTCACGTCTAGGTTCTGGAAGGGGTTTTGTACGGCACTCCAGATTGATGTCTGTTTGTCTTCTGCATACCATCCTCAGACAAATGGGCAAACCGAACGGACCAATCAAACCCTGGAACAATACCTTCGATGTTATGTCAGCCATCTGCAGGACGATTGGTTGAAGATGCTTCCGTTGGCGGAGTTCTCGTATAACAACACTCAGAGCAGCTCCACTAAGGTAACGCCCTTTTTTGCTAACTTGGGTTACCATCCGACTATTTTGCCTAGGTCACCGGTTGCGGTCTCAGTGCCTGCGGTGGAGGACAGATTGACAGAGCTTCGACAAAATCTGGAGGTTCTAAAGGACAGTGTGGCTACGGCCCAGGAGCGTTACAAGAGGTCGGCAGACACTCACCGGAAACCGGCACCCATGTATAAGGTAGGGGACTCTGTATGGTTGTCCACCAAGAACCTGAGATTGGGTGTCCCTTCGCAGAAGCTGGGACAAAAATTCATCGGTCCATTTAAGATCACCGGGATCGTGAGCCCTGTGGCCTGTCGGCTGCGGTTACCGCACCATCTCAAGGTACACCCGGTCTTTCATGTTTCTCTCCTCAAATCCGTCTCTCCCAATACGTTTCATGGTCGTGTCGTGCCTCCTCCTCCGCCTGTGATGGTCGACGGCGAGGAGCAGTTCGTGGTTGAGGACATTATTGACTCCCGGCTCCATCGTCGTCGGCTTCAGTATCTGGTACGTTGGCAGGGGTACGCCCCCGAGGACGATTCCTGGGAACCGGTGGGTAACATTCGAGCTCCCCGGAAGATCGCTCAGTTTCATCGACGGTACCCGGACAAGCCAGGCCCTGACCCGTCCTGAGGCCGTTTCTGGGGGGGGGAGTAATGTCAGGTTTCCGGGTTTTCCAGTTCTCTTTTTTGCATGAGCTTGCCCTCGGTTAACATGGAGTTTTATGTTCTGTTGCCCTACTTCCTGTCCAGCTGCTTAAAAGGCCGCCTCTAAGCCTAGTCCAGTGCCTGAGTATACGGCTTGCTGTGTGCTCCTGCTTTGCTGCTGCTGCTACTTCTTGATTACCTTTGGATCCTCCTGAAAGTCTACCGACCGACTCTGGACCATACCCGGTTTCTTCAAGCTGTGCCCGGACTCCGTCTGCCGTCTTTGGTCAGCACGTCTGCCCGGTTTCTTCCGGCTCATAACCATTCTGGACTTTCATCCCGTACGGACACTTCTGGACTTTACCACTTGCCCCTTGTGTCCCGGCTGCGGCGCATTTAGGCCTTCCGGGGTTGATTGCCGGACAGTCCCTGTATAGGGGTTCGCTCTGGTGGTCTCCCTGGGGGAGTCCGGTGCGTGGCCCCGGGAATCCCCTTCGCTCCGTTTCAGAAAGGTATTTTCATGTGTTTTGTGTATTTCCGCTGTGTATCTACCGTGGTTACATATTATAAACATCTTGTACCACAAACTCGTCTCTGGTTGTCATTGCCCTAACGCTATCGAAATCCTCAAAACATACAATAGTATTACACACATATTGGTTTTATAATCTTATTGTATTACTTTATATTCTTATTTCACTTGTGCATATCTCCACCATAATCCTGGCTAAGAAATATAGCTTTTTTTGGGGTACACAGGTAGTAAGGTCTTCTTTCTATTTCTTTAGGGGTGATATAGCCTGGTGGAACTCTAGACCTCTAACATTATATATGCACCCTTTTTCTTTATGGTTCTTGGACACCTTATAACATTCTTCCATACATATATATCTTTCTCATAAATTATAAATAATTAGGCATTTTTATATATCTTATTTACATTTTCATAAATAACTTTTTACAAAGCATGGGGGACATTCTCACATACATATAATTTTCATGTACGCATTCTGAAAATTTACGCATAAACCGTACACACTCCTTTTTGTAACAATTTCTATAACTCATTCGCTGAACTCTCATCCCGGATATTCATTCTTACACCGAATTTCCTGTTATAACACAACATTCATGATTTTTATTCAATTTATTTTTATTTTTTAGGTTTATTAGTAGTGATGAGCGAGTACTAAAAAACTCGGGTGCTCGAAGCTCGGGCCGAGCCTCCCAAGATACTCGTGTACTCGGCCCGAGCACCGAGCCCAATGTTATCCTATGGGAGACCCGAGTATTTTTGTGAAATGACCACCGGCAGCATGTAGAAACCCTAAAAATGGCACAAAAGTCTCCGAAGAGTGCTCAAATGACATGGCAACAGCATGGGGAAGACCCCTTAAAGCATTTATCACTCAAAAGTCACAGCTGTGAATAATTTTGTCCGCGTTTTACGCCATTTTTACGGACTCACCAGAAAACCTTCCAAAATGACACCAAAATGATTTTTCATAGCGGAAATGTTAAGGGCACATACCCAATAGTGAGATAGAGCTAATGTATGTTACTTTTTGAGATCAATACATGAAAGATTTTACGTAAAACATTGTGTGGCACTCCGATGTCCCTGAGAAGAGACGTACATAAAGGCCTCTGAGTCTAATGTGCCCATTTTGAGGAACTGAGTCTTTGTAGTATTTTCCTTTGCCAGGGCAGTCCAAAATTGTGAGGTTCACCAATGCCCCTGCATACAGACGTGCATGATGGCCTGTAAACCTGAAGTGCCCATTGTAAGGAAGTGGGTCTATTGTAGTATAGCCCTTAGGCAGGGCAGCCAAAAATTGGGAGGCTCCACGTTGTCCCTGGATAGAGACATGCATGAGGGCCTCAAAACATTAAGTGTCCATTGTCAGGAAGTGGGTGTATTATAGTATAGCCCTTAGGCAGGGCAGCCAAAAATTGGGAGGCTCCACGTTGTCCCTGGATAGAGACGTGCATGAGGGCCTGTAAACCTGAAGTGCCCATTGGAAGGAAGTGGGTCTTTTGTAGTATAGCCCTTTGGCAGGGCAGCCAAAAATTGGGAGGCTCCACGTTGTCCCTGGATAGAGACGTGCATGAGGGCCTCAAAACATTAAGTGTCCATTGTCAGGAAGTGGGTGTATTATAGTATAGCCCTTTGGCAGGGCAGCCAAAAATTGGGAGGCTCCACGTTGTCCCTGGATAGAGACGTGCATGAGGGCCTCAAAACATTAAGTGTCCATTGTCAGGAAGTGGGTGTATTATAGTATAGCCCTTAGGCAGGGCAATAAAAAAGGAATCTGAACACATTCGCGCAAAAATGAAATGACCACAATTTTCTCCAAAGCTATAACAGATGCAAACTGTGGTGGAGATGAGATTTGATAAAGTAAGTGGAAATCCAGTAAAAGTTTCATTTGGCTACTTTGCACTCTCGAGATAATCGTCACCATGTGTCTGTGGTTAGGTGGACTTTGGGTGAAACAGCGTTGTTCAGGGCACGTGTGATGTTTTGTGACACGTGGTTATGCAACGCGGGGACGGCACACCGGGAGAAATAGTGGCGGCTGGGGACCGAGTAACGTGGGACAGCTGCCGCCATCAGGTCGCGGAATGCTTCTGTCTCCACCAGCCTAAAAGGCAACATTTCCAGCGCAAGCAGTCGCGAAATGTTAGCATTTAGAACTGTGGCATGTGGGGTGTTGGCAGTGTATTTGCGCCTGCGTTCAAAGGTTTGCTGAATGGATAACTGAACGCTGCGCTGGGACAAGGACGTGCTTGATGATGGTGTTATTTCTGAGTAGGCAACTGCAGGTGCAGGACCGGAGGAGGCTTGTTCGCAGGCAGCATGGACAGGGGATTGGCTCGCATGCACAACCAGCGAAGACGTAGCAGTGACATTAGCAAGCACTGCTCCTCGACTCTGTTGTACTTCCCACAAAGTCGGGTGCTTGGCTGACATGTGCCTGATCATGCTGGTGGTGGTCAGGCTGCTAGTTTTGGTACCCCTGCTGATGCTGGCACGGCAGGTGTTGCAAATGGCCTTTTTAGAATCATCTGGATCCAACTTAAAAAACTGCCAGACTCGGGAAGACCTAACATTTGTACAGGCACCTTGTGTCGTGTTGTTGTTCCGGGGAACGGTTGCCTGACTTCTGCCTGGAGCCACCACCCTGCTTCTTACTGCCTGTTGGGATGCTACGCCTCCCTCCCCCTGTGCACTGCTGTCCTCGCTCTGCATATCCTCCTGCCAGGTTGGGTCAGTTACTGGATCATCCACCACGTCGTCTTCCTCTTCCGCACCCTGCTCCTCCTCCTGACTTCCTGACAATTGTGTCTCATCATCGTCCACCCCTTGTTGAGACACGTTGCCAACTTCGTGAGAACGTGGCTGCTCAAATATTTGGCCATCTGTACATACGATCTCCTCATGACCCACTTCAACATGAGCTGGCGAGAGGCCAGAATGTGCGAATGGAAACGTGAACAGCTCTTCCGAGTGTCCAAGTGTGGGATCATTAATGTCCGAGGACGTGTACTCAGCCTTGTGGTAGGAAGGAGGATCAGGTTCTGAAATGTGCGGTGCAGTATCACGGCTACTGACACTTGACCGTGTGGAAGACAGAGTGTTTGTGGTGGTGCCAATCTGACTGGAAGCATTATCCGCTATCCAACTAACAACCTGTTGACACTGGTCTTGGTTCAAGAGCGGTGTACTGCTGCGGTCCCCAAGAATTTGGGACAGGACGTGCGAGCGACTAGATGTGGCCCTTTGTTGTGGCAAAATTAGAGCTTGCCCACGACCTCGGCCTCTGCCTGCACCACCATCACGTCCACTTCCTTGTTCCTTGCCAACGCCCTTGCGTATTTTGCAATGCTGTGCTGACGTGTATTCACTAGACTTGGGCGTTATATCAAAGTTTGTGCAAATTGTGCACCTGTACGCTGCCACCGACAGGCACACACGTGCGGTTTTTAAATGCAAGCACAGACGCACTAAGAACCTAACAGGTTTTAGGAGCAAAAATTAATGATGAGAACTCTGACACTATCAGCCACTGCTGACTGACGTGTATTATACACTACACTTGTGCGTTATATAATAGTTTGGTAAAAACGCACACAAGTGCACCTGTACGCTGCCACCGACAGGCACACACGTGCGGTTTTTAAATGCAAGCACGGACGCACTAAGAACCTAACAGGTTTTAGGAGCAAAAATTAATGACGAGAACTCTGACACTATCAGCCACTGCTGACTGACGTGTATTATACACTACACTTGTGCGTTATATAATAGTTTGGTAAAAACGCACACAAGTGCACCTGTACGCTGCCACCGACAGGCACACACGTGCGGTTTTTAAATGCAAGCACGGACGCACTAAGAACCTAACACAGGTTTTAGGAGCAAAAATTAATGACGAGAACTCTGACACTATCAGCCACTGCTGACTGACGTGTATTATACACTACACTTGTGCGTTATATAATAGTTTGGTAAAAACGCACACAAGTGCACCTGTACGCTGCCACCGACAGGCACACACGTGCGGTTTTTAAATGCAAGCACGGACGCACTAAGAACCTAACACAGGTTTTAGGAGCAAAAATTAATGACGAGAACTCTGACACTATCAGCCACTGCTGACTGACGTGTATTATACACTACACTTGTGCGTTATATAATAGTTTGGTAAAAACGCACACAAGTGCACCTGTACGCTGCCACCGACAGGCACACACGTGCGGTTTTTAAATGCAAGCACGGACGCACTAAGAACCTAACACAGGTTTTAGGAGCAAAAATTAATGACGAGAACTCTGACACTATCAGCCACTGCTGACTGACGTGTATTATACACTACACTTGTGCGTTATATAATAGTTTGGTAAAAACGCACACAAGTGCACCTGTACGCTGCCACCGACAGGCACACACGTGCGGTTTTTAAATGCAAGCACGGACGCACTAAGAACCTAACAGGTTTTAGGAGCGACAATTGCTGAGAAGTCTGACACTATCAGGACTGTTTTAGACTGTGTACACCAGCCCCAGATATGATGAAGGCTGGTATACGGTCACCACTAGGAATGGCTATATACCCTGCCTGCCTGCCTGCCTGCCTGTATACTGCTACAATAGTCCTGACAAGGACTCTTTTGGTCACTAGCCTGTATTCCAACCTGGCTATACCCTGCCTGTATACAGCAACAATAGTCCTGAGAAGGACTCTGCTACTGTACTCCGACCTGGCTATACCCTGCCTGCCTGTATACAACTAGAATAGTCCTGAGAAGGACTTTTGGTCACACTGTTTGCAGCCCTGCTACGGAAATAGCTATAAAGGGCCGCAAACCTTTCCCTGAAGCAGCGACCCTCTCCCTGCACTGACTGTCTGGATAGCTGTGAGCAGAGCACAGCGCGCCCGCCGGTATAAAGGCTCGGTCACGCTGTGCAGGCCGGCCAATCACTGCAATTCCACAACTAACAGGGCTGTGGCATTGCAGTGGTCTGCCAGCCAATCCCTGCATGAGGGCTGGCTCTCAAAAGAGCGCCAACATGCAGGGATGAAGACCACGAGTACAGCACGAGTATCGCGAGATTACTCGGTCCCCGTCGAGTAGACCGAGTACAGTGATACTCGTGCGAGTACCGAGTAGTAACAAGCATGCTCGCTCATCACTATTTATTAGTAAAATGGCTTACACTCCCCTTTTTTCCACTTTTTTCTTCACTACTTTTATAAAGAAATTTTTCCTTTCTTTATTCTTAATGCAATTTTATATAGCAACACCACCATTTTTTGCCACGAACATAATTTTTCTTGTCCGTCATCCCGTTCACCCTTACAGGGTTGTGGACAGATGCACTTGTCACTACACTTCTAAGACTCAATACAGGGTCTGGAGCTCAATGCTCCCTTTTTGTTTTTTTTTTCTTCTTTTTTTTCTTTTTTTCATTTTGTCCTTCTTCTTCTTCTTTTTCTGATTTTTGTCTCAAAAAGCTGATGAAATTTGAAACACTATACCCCAGTGATTTTATAAATGTTTCTCAATATATCACTTGAGAACTTTTATGGCCGGTATTGTAACAGTTGACCATCCCGGCAGTATTTGAAATACAGCAGTCAGTCCTCTGACGTAGCTCCATATGTGTATATATAGAGGTTCTTCCTCCTTTGATTGCATACTGTTCTTTTTTTGCCCTGATGAAGGAGACAGTGATCTCTGAAACACATTGACCGGAAAAAAGAATAAAGAGATGAAATAATTAACATCAGTTTCCTTTGGTGACAGCGCGGCACGCACCCGATTTTCCTCCTATACGTTATTGCTCTTCTACTAGGGGCTGCGGCTGTCGCCATTTGTAACGTGCATTTAGGGGTTGTGACTGGCACAACCTTAATAGGTGAGTGCAACTACTATTAATTATTTGTTACCTTACCAGGTAAGACCCTAATTTGTGCGTCTGCTCCAGAGTTATTTCCCTGATTATTAATATCTGACAGGCAGTGATTGATCCTGCATTCTCACCTTCCTCTCTGTTGCACATTCTTATTGTTCCTATATGCTCTCTATTTCCATCAGACTTTTTTTGTCCTTCGGTGGGGCTCTAACATATGTGCACCATTTATTATTTATTTTTATGGATTCCTTTCTTTTTTCATGCTAGCGTTCATTATGCAGTAGTCATTCATGATATATCTTATATTTGTGAATCCATTAGGGCTCTATATGTCTGGTGCATCACATTGGGTCTTTTCAGTGCACAATAGGCACCTTTTTCTGTTATGCTCTGCTGCCACCTTATGGACATCCTATCAGTGATGCCAGAAAAAAATGGACATGTCTCCGTGCAGCAATCACGGACACGCGGGTACGCCGCACGGAGACACGTGCAGTGAAAAATCACTGATGTGTGAGCAGACCCATTCATTATAATGGATCTGCGTATCTCAGTGATTCTGTTATGTTTAAAAAAAAGCACAAACGTACCAGAATCACTGACGTGTGAAACAGGCCTTATAGTGTTTTGATTTATGTATGTATTATACAACTTCTGTGGATCTTGTATGAGTGACTTTTCTTCATTTTATTGGATTGTTTTAAAATATTGAAATAAAGTCACGCTTCCTATGCATCCTTTTGTATTCTGATTGGCTACTATAATACAGTTTTTAGGCACTGAGATCGATACCAGAGGCATGGTCTTCCGCTTACCAGAGGATAAGCTCAAAAGGCTAAGGGACATAATAGAAGGGTTTAGTGCTGTTAAGAAGGTGGCATTAAGATAAATGAAATATATCTTCTCGGTCTTCTCGTTTTCTTGCTGAGTTGTGCCAATGGACAGAGTTTTTTCTAGACATTTGCTATTGGAAACTCAGGGAACCAAAGCTCCTGGATAGAGTTGAGCGCGGTTCGTGGTTCGTGGTTCTCCAGTTCTAGGCTCGAGTGATTTTGGGGCATGTTCTAGATCGAACTAGAACTCGAGCTTTTTGCAAAAGCTCGATAGTTCTAGAAACGTTCGAGAACGGTTCTAGCAGCCAAAAAACAGCTAAATCATAGCTTGGTTTCTGCTGTAATAGTGTAAGTCACTCTGTGAATCAAACTATTATCACATTTCAGTGTATAGTGTGCGTGAACAGCGCCTTCAGATCACTGCTGTTTCTATAATGGCGATCGCCATTTTTTTTTTCTTGTCTTCCTTCCCTAAGTGCGCGCGTCTTGTGGGGCGGGCCAGCATGTCAGCCAATCACAGACACACACACAGCTAAGTTGACTTTGAGCCAGAGAAGCAACGGCATGTGTGATAGGATCTGCATGTCACATGTCCCTGCATTATAAAACCGGACATTTTCTTCACGGACGCCATTATCTGCCTTCTGCGTCTTTGGTGTCAGACATCACTGTCGCAGCTCCGTCCTCCTGAGTCCTATAGCCGATACAGCTGTATGCGCTGCATACACAGCGTTAGACAGCATAGGGAGAGCACTTTATAGCAGTCCTTTTAAGGACTCAAACCGGCAGGGTCAGAGAGCCATAGGTGACAGGTCCTGCAAACAGCAACAGCATCTGTGTAGCCAAGGTCAGGGATTTCCTCCCTGCATTTCACCATTAGGAGGGAATAGAAAGGCAGGCTTCCATTCCTCTACCCAGAGCACCACAATCCTGCCACTGTACCCTCCTGTCCTCTGCACACTCCAACTCATTATAACTAAGCCATTATACTAGCAAACACTCAGTGTACCTAGTGGCATCCTATCTGTGGCTATTGGACTTTGCTATAGTCCCACTAGTGCAAAGACATTTGCAGAGCACGTCTGCCTGCATTGCACACTCCAACTTTTTTAAACTAAGCAATTTTACTAGCAAACACTCAGTGTACCTAGTGGCATCCTATACGTGGCTATTGGACTTTGCTATAGTCCCACTAGTGCCAAGACATTTGCAGAGCGCATCTGCCTGCGTTGCACACTCCAACTAATTTTAACTTAGCCATTATACTAGCAAACACTCAGTGTACCTAGTGGCATCCTATACGTGGCTATTGGACTTTGCTATAGTCCCACTAGTGCCAAGACATTTGCAGAGCGCATCTGCCTGCGTTGCACACTCCAACTAATTATAAGTAAGCCATTATACTAGCAAACACTCAGTGTACCTAGTGGCATCCTATCTGTGGCTATTGGACTTTGCTATAGTCCCACTAGTGCAAAGACATTTGCAGAGCACGTCTGCCTGCATTGCACACTCCAACTTTTTTAAACTAAGCAATTTTACTAGCAAACACTCAGTGTACCTAGTGGCATCCTATACGTGGCTATTGGACTTTGCTATAGTCCCACTAGTGCCAAGACATTTGCAGAGCGCATCTGCCTGCGTTGCACACTCCAACTAATTATAAGTAAGCCATTATACTAGCAAACACTCAGTGTACCTAGTGGCATCCTATCTGTGGCTATTGGACTTTGCTATAGTCCCACTAGTGCCAAGACATTTGCAGAGCGCATCTGCCTGCGTTGCACACTCCAACTAATTATAAGTAAGCCATTATACTAGCAAACACTCAGTGTACCTAGTGGCATCCTATACGTGGCTATTGGACCTTGCTATAGTCCCACTAGTGCCAAGACATTTGCAGAGCGCATCTGCCTGCGTTGCACACTCCAACTAATTATAAGTAAGCCATTATTATAATTATTATTATTATTTATTATTATAGCGCCATTTATTCCATGGCGCTTTACAAGTGAAAGGGTATACGTACAACAATCATTAACAGTACATAACAGACTGGTACAGGAGGAGAGAGGACCCTGCCCGCGAGGGCTTACAGTCTACAGGGAATGGGTGATGGTACAATAGGTGAGGACAGAGCTGGTTGCGCAGTGGTCTACTGGACTGAGGGCTGTTGTAGGTTATAGGCTTGTTGGAAGAGGTGGGTCTTGAGGTTCCTCTTGAAGCTTTCCACGGTAGGGGAGAGTCTGATGTGCTGAGGTAGAGCATTCCAAAGTATGGGGGATGCACGGGAGAAATCTTGTACGCGATTGTGGGAAGAGGAGATAAGGGAGGAGCAGAGAAGGAGATCTTGTGAGGATCTGAGGTTGCGTGCAGGTAGGTACCGGGAGACTAGGTCACAGATGTAGGGAGGAGACAGGTTGTGCATGGCTTTGTATGTCATGGTTAGTGTTTTGAACTGGAGTCGTTGGGTGATGGGAAGCCAGTGAAGGGATTGGCAGAGTGGCGAGGCTGGGGAGTAGCGAGGGGAGAGGTGGATTAAGCGGGCCGCAGAGTTTAGGATAGATTGGAGGGGTGCAAGAGTGTTGGAAGGGAGGCCAGAGAGCAGGAGGTTGCAGTAGTCGAGGCGGGAGATGATGAGGGCATGCACTAATGTTTTTGCTGATTCTTGGTTAAGGAAAGCACGGATCCGGGAGATGTTTTTGAGTTGTAATCGGCATGAGGTGAAGAGGGCTTGGATGTGTGGCTTGAAGGATAGAGCAGAGTCGAGGGTCACTCCAAGGCAACGAGCTTGTGAGACTGGGGAGAGTAAGCAACCATCGAGTTTGATGGAAAGGCTTGTTGGAGGAGATGAGTGAGGAGGAGGAAAGACAATGAATTCTGTTTTGTCCATGTTAAGTTTTAGGAATCGCACAGAGAAGAAGGATGAAATAGCAGACAGACATTGTGGGATTCTGGTTAGTAGAGAGGTAATGTCAGGTCCATTATACTAGCAAACACTCAGTGTACCTAGTGGCATCCTATCTGTGGCTATTGGACTTTGCTATAGTCCCACTAGTGCCAAGACATTTGCAGAGCGCATCTGCCTGCGTTGCACACTCCAACTAATTATAAGTAAGCCATTATACTAGCAAACACTCAGTGTACCTAGTGGCATCCTATACGTGGCTATTGGACCTTGCTATAGTCCCACTAGTGCCAAGACATTTGCAGAGCGCATCTGCCTGCGTTGCACACTCCAACTAATTATAAGTAAGCCATTATTATTATTATTATTATTATTATTTATTATTATAGCGCCATTTATTCCATGGCGCTTTACAAGTGAAAGGGTATACGTACAACAATCATTAACAGTACATAACAGACTGGTACAGGAGGAGAGAGGACCCTGCCCGCGAGGGCTTACAGTCTACAGGGAATGGGTGATGGTACAATAGGTGAGGACAGAGCTGGTTGCGCAGTGGTCTACTGGACTGAGGGCTGTTGTAGGTTATAGGCTTGTTGGAAGAGGTGGGTCTTGAGGTTCCTCTTGAAGCTTTCCACGGTAGGGGAGAGTCTGATGTGCTGAGGTAGAGCATTCCAAAGTATGGGGGATGCACGGGAGAAATCTTGTACGCGATTGTGGGAAGAGGAGATAAGGGAGGAGCAGAGAAGGAGATCTTGTGAGGATCTGAGGTTGCGTGCAGGTAGGTACCGGGAGACTAGGTCACAGATGTAGGGAGGAGACAGGTTGTGCATGGCTTTGTATGTCATGGTTAGTGTTTTGAACTGGAGTCGTTGGGTGATGGGAAGCCAGTGAAGGGATTGGCAGAGTGGCGAGGCTGGGGAGTAGCGAGGGGAGAGGTGGATTAAGCGGGCCGCAGAGTTTAGGATAGATTGGAGGGGTGCAAGAGTGTTGGAAGGGAGGCCAGAGAGCAGGAGGTTGCAGTAGTCGAGGCGGGAGATGATGAGGGCATGCACTAATGTTTTTGCTGATTCTTGGTTAAGGAAAGCACGGATCCGGGAGATGTTTTTGAGTTGTAATCGGCATGAGGTGAAGAGGGCTTGGATGTGTGGCTTGAAGGATAGAGCAGAGTCGAGGGTCACTCCAAGGCAACGAGCTTGTGAGACTGGGGAGAGTAAGCAACCATCGAGTTTGATGGAAAGGCTTGTTGGAGGAGATGAGTGAGGAGGAGGAAAGACAATGAATTCTGTTTTGTCCATGTTAAGTTTTAGGAATCGCACAGAGAAGAAGGATGAAATAGCAGACAGACATTGTGGGATTCTGGTTAGTAGAGAGGTAATGTCAGGTCCATTATACTAGCAAACACTCAGTGTACCTAGTGGCATCCTATCTGTGGCTATTGGACTTTGCTATAGTCCCACTAGTGCCAAGACATTTGCAGAGCGCATCTGCCTGCGTTGCACACTCCAACTAATTATAAGTAAGCCATTATACTAGCAAACACTCAGTGTACCTAGTGGCATCCTATACGTGGCTATTGGACCTTGCTATAGTCCCACTAGTGCCAAGACATTTGCAGAGCGCATCTGCCTGCGTTGCACACTCCAACTAATTATAAGTAAGCCATTATACTAGCAAACACTCAGTGTACCTAGTGGCATCCTATACGTGGCTATTGGACTTTGCTATAGTCCCACTAGTGCAAAGACATTTGCAGAGCACGTCTGCCTGCATTGCACACTCCAACTTTTTTAAACTAAGCAATTTTACTAGCAAACACTCAGTGTACCTAGTGGCATCCTATACGTGGCTATTGGACTTTGCTATAGTCCCACTAGTGCCAAGACATTTGCAGAGCGCATCTGCCTGCGTTGCACACTCCAACTAATTTTAACTTAACCATTATACTAGAAAACACTCAGTGTACCTAGTGGCATCCTATACGTGGCTATTGGACTTTGCTATAGTCCCACTAGTGCCAAGACATTTGCAGAGCGCATCTGCCTGCGTTGCACACTCCAACTAATTATAAGTAAGCCATTATACTAGCAAACACTCAGTGTACCTAGTGGCATCCTATACGTGGCTATTGGACCTTGCTATAGTCCCACTAGTGCCAAGACATTTGCAGAGCGCATCTGCCTGCGTTGCACACTCCAACTAATTATAAGTAAGCCATTATTATTATTATTATTATTATTTATTATTATAGCGCCATTTATTCCATGGCGCTTTACAAGTGAAAGGGTATACGTACAACAATCATTAACAGTACATAACAGACTGGTACAGGAGGAGAGAGGACCCTGCCCGCGAGGGCTTACAGTCTACAGGGAATGGGTGATGGTACAATAGGTGAGGACAGAGCTGGTTGCGCAGTGGTCTATTGGACTGAGGGCTGTTGTAGGTTATAGGCTTGTTGGAAGAGGTGGGTCTTGAGGTTCCTCTTGAAGCTTTCCACAGTAGGGGAGAGTCTGATGTGCTGAGGTAGAGCATTCCAAAGTATGGGGGATGCACGGGAGAAATCTTGTACGCGATTGTGGGAAGAGGAGATAAGGGAGGAGCAGAGAAGGAGATCTTGTGAGGATCTGAGGTTGCGTGCAGGTAGGTACCGGGAGACTAGGTCACAGATGTAGGGAGGAGACAGGTTGTGCATGGCTTTGTATGTCATGGTTAGTGTTTTGAACTGGAGTCGTTGGGTGATGGGAAGCCAGTGAAGGGATTGGCAGAGTGGCGAGGCTGGGGAGTAGCGAGGGGAGAGGTGGATTAAGCGGGCCGCAGAGTTTAGGATAGATTGGAGGGGTGCAAGAGTGTTGGAAGGGAGGCCAGAGAGCAGGAGGTTGCAGTAGTCGAGGCGGGAGATGATGAGGGCATGCACTAATGTTTTTGCTGATTCTTGGTTAAGGAAAGCACGGATCCGGGAGATGTTTTTGAGTTGTAATCGGCATGAGGTGAAGAGGGCTTGGATGTGTGGCTTGAAGGATAGAGCAGAGTCGAGGGTCACTCCAAGGCAACGAGCTTGTGAGACTGGGGAGAGTAAGCAACCATCGAGTTTGATGGAAAGGCTTGTTGGAGGAGATGAGTGAGGAGGAGGAAAGACAATGAATTCTGTTTTGTCCATGTTAAGTTTTAGGAATCGCACAGAGAAGAAGGATGAAATAGCAGACAGACATTGTGGGATTCTGGTTAGTAGAGAGGTAATGTCAGGTCCATTATACTAGCAAACACTCAGTGTACCTAGTGGCATCCTATCTGTGGCTATTGGACTTTGCTATAGTCCCACTAGTGCCAAGACATTTGCAGAGCGCATCTGCCTGCGTTGCACACTCCAACTAATTATAAGTAAGCCATTATACTAGCAAACACTCAGTGTACCTAGTGGCATCCTATACGTGGCTATTGGACCTTGCTATAGTCCCACTAGTGCCAAGACATTTGCAGAGCGCATCTGCCTGCGTTGCACACTCCAACTAATTATAAGTAAGCCATTATACTAGCAAACACTCAGTGTACCTAGTGGCATCCTATACGTGGCTATTGGACTTTGCTATAGTCCCACTAGTGCAAAGACATTTGCAGAGCACGTCTGCCTGCATTGCACACTCCAACTTTTTTAAACTAAGCAATTTTACTAGCAAACACTCAGTGTACCTAGTGGCATCCTATACGTGGCTATTGGACTTTGCTATAGTCCCACTAGTGCCAAGACATTTGCAGAGCGCATCTGCCTGCGTTGCACACTCCAACTAATTTTAACTTAACCATTATACTAGAAAACACTCAGTGTACCTAGTGGCATCCTATACGTGGCTATTTGACTTTGCTATAGTCCCACTAGTGCCAAGACATTTGCAGAGCGCATCTGCCTGCGTTTCACACTCCAACTAATTATAAGTAAGCCATTATACTAGCAAACACTCAGTGTACCTAGTGGCATCCTATACGTGGCTATTGGACCTTGCTATAGTCCCACTAGTGCCAAGACATTTGCAGAGCGCATCTGCCTGCGTTGCACACTCCAACTAATTATAAGTAAGCCATTATACTAGCAAACACTCAGTGTACCTAGTGGCATCCTATACGTGGCTATTGGACTTTGCTATAGTCCCACTAGTGCCAAGACATTTGCAGAGCGCATCTGCCTGCGTTGCACACTCCAACTAATTATAAGTAAGCCATTATACTAGCAAACACTCAGTGTACCTAGTGGCATCCTATACGTGGCTATTGGACCTTGCTATAGTCCCACTAGTGCCAAGACATTTGCAGAGCGCATCTGCCTGCGTTGCACACTCCAACTAATTATAAGTAAGCCATTATACTAGCAAACACTCAGTGTACCTAGTGGCATCCTATCTGTGGCTATTGGACTTTGCTATAGTCCCACTAGTGCCAAGACATTTGCAGAGCGCATCTGCCTGCGTTGCACACTCCAACTAATTATAAGTAAGCCATTATACTAGCAAACACTCAGTGTACCTAGTGCCATCCTATACGTGGCTATTGGACTTTGCTATAGTCCCACTAGTGCCAAGACATTTGCAGAGCGCATCTGCCTGCGTTGCACACTCCAACTAATTATAAGTAAGCCATTATACTAGCAAACACTCAGTGTACCTAGTGGCATCCTATACGTGGCTATTGGACTTTGCTATAGTCCCACTAGTGCCAAGACATTTGCAGAGCGCATCTGCCTGCGTTGCACACTCCAACTAATTTTAACTTAGCCATTATACTAGCAAACACTCAGTGTACCTAGTGGCATCCTATACGTGGCTATTGGACTTTGCTATAGTCCCACTAGTGCCAAGACATTTGCAGAGCGCATCTGCCTGCGTTGCACACTCCAACTAATTATAAGTAAGCCATTATACTAGCAAACACTCAGTGTACCTAGTGGCATCCTATACGTGGCTATTGGACTTTGCTATAGTCCCACTAGTGCAAAGACATTTGCAGAGCACGTCTGCCTGCATTGCACACTCCAACTTTTTTAAACTAAGCAATTTTACTAGCAAACACTCAGTGTACCTAGTGGCATCCTATACGTGGCTATTGGACTTTGCTATAGTCCCACTAGTGCCAAGACATTTGCAGAGCGCATCTGCCTGCGTTGCACACTCCAACTAATTTTAACTTAACCATTATACTAGCAAACACTCAGTGTACCTAATGGCATCCTATACGTGGCTATTGGACTTTGCTATAGTCCCACTAGTGCCAAGACATTTGCAGAGCGCATCTGCCTGCGTTGCACACTCCAACTAATTATAAGTAAGCCATTATACTAGCAAACACTCAGTGTACCTAGTGGCATCCTATACGTGGCTATTGGACCTTGCTATAGTCCCACTAGTGCCAAGACATTTGCAGAGCGCATCTGCCTGCGTTGCACACCCCAACTAATTATAAGTAAGCCATTATACTAGCAAACACTCAGTGTACCTAGTGGCATCCTATACGTGGCTATTGGACTTTGCTATAGTCCCACTAGTGCCAAGACATTTGCAGAGCGCATCTGCCTGCGTTGCACACTCCAACTAATTATAAGTAAGCCATTATACTAGCAAACACTCAGTGTAACTAGTGGCATCCTATACGTGGCTATTGGACCTTGCTATAGTCCCACTAGTGCCAAGACATTTGCAGAGCGCATCTGCCTGCGTTGCACACTCCAACTAATTATAAGTAAGCCATTATACTAGCAAACACTCAGTGTACCTAGTGGCATCCTATCTGTGGCTATTGGACTTTGCTATAGTCCCACTAGTGCCAAGACATTTGCAGAGCGCATCTGCCTGCGTTGCACACTCCAACTAATTATAAGTAAGCCATTATACTAGCAAACACTCAGTGTACCTAGTGGCATCCTATACGTGGCTATTGGACTTTGCTATAGTCCCACTAGTGCCAAGACATTTGCAGAGCGCATCTGCCTGCGTTGCACACTCCAACTAATTATAAGTAAGCCATTATACTAGCAAACACTCAGTGTACCTAGTGGCATCCTATACGTGGCTATTGGACTTTGCTATAGTCCCACTAGTGCCAAGACATTTGCAGAGCGCATCTGCCTGCGTTGCACACTCCAACTAATTTTAACTTAGCCATTATACTAGCAAACACTCAGTGTACCTAGTGGCATCCTATACGTGGCTATTGGACTTTGCTATAGTCCCACTAGTGCCAAGACATTTGCAGAGCGCATCTGCCTGCGTTGCACACTCCAACTAATTATAAGTAAGCCATTATACTAGCAAACACTCAGTGTACCTAGTGGCATCCTATACGTGGCTATTGGACTTTGCTATAGTCCCA
This sequence comes from Anomaloglossus baeobatrachus, assembly GCF_048569485.1. Classification (NCBI taxonomy): domain Eukaryota; kingdom Metazoa; phylum Chordata; class Amphibia; order Anura; family Aromobatidae; genus Anomaloglossus; species Anomaloglossus baeobatrachus. The sequence goes on along the minus strand of NW_027443298.1, from coordinate 34,632 downwards.
CTAGTGCCAAGACATTTGCAGAGCGCATCTGCCTGCGTTGCACACTCCAACTAATTTTAACTTAGCCATTATACTAGCAAACACTCAGTGTACCTAGTGGCATCCTATACGTGGCTATTGGACTTTGCTATAGTCCCACTAGTGCAAAGACATTTGCAGAGCACGTCTGCCTGCATTGCACACTCCAACTTTTTTAAACTAAGCAATTTTACTAGCAAACACTCAGTGTACCTAGTGGCATCCTATACGTGGCTATTGGACTTTGCTATAGTCCCACTAGTGCCAAGACATTTGCAGAGCGCATCTGCCTGCGTTGCACACTCCAACTAATTATAAGTAAGCCATTATACTAGCAAACACTCAGTGTACCTAGTGGCATCCTATACGTGGCTATTGGACCTTGCTATAGTCCCACTAGTGCCAAGACATTTGCAGAGTGCATCTGCCTGCGTTGCACACTCCAACTAATTATAAGTAAGCCATTATACTAGCAAACACTCAGTGTACCTAGTGGCATCCTATACGTGGCTATTGGACTTTGCTATAGTCCCACTAGTGCCAAGACATTTGCAGAGCGCATCTGCCTGCGTTGCACACTCCAACTAATTATAAGTAAGCCATTATACTAGCAAACACTCAGTGTACCTAGTGGCATCCTATACGTGGCTATTGGACCTTGCTATAGTCCCACTAGTGCCAAGACATTTGCAGAGCGCATCTGCCTGCGTTGCACACTCCAACTAATTATAAGTAAGCCATTATACTAGCAAACACTCAGTGTACCTAGTGGCATCCTATCTGTGGCTATTGGACTTTGCTATAGTCCCACTAGTGCCAAGACATTTGCAGAGCGCATCTGCCTGCGTTGCACACTCCAACTAATTATAAGTAAGCCATTATACTAGCAAACACTCAGTGTACCTAGTGGCATCCTATACGTGGCTATTGGACTTTGCTATAGTCCCACTAGTGCCAAGACATTTGCAGAGCGCATCTGCCTGCGTTGCACACTCCAACTAATTATAAGTAAGCCATTATACTAGCAAACACTCAGTGTACCTAGTGGCATCCTATACGTGGCTATTGGACTTTGCTATAGTCCCACTAGTGCCAAGACATTTGCAGAGCGCATCTGCCTGCGTTGCACACTCCAACTAATTTTAACTTAGCCATTATACTAGCAAACACTCAGTGTACCTAGTGGCATCCTATACGTGGCTATTGGACTTTGCTATAGTCCCACTAGTGCCAAGACATTTGCAGAGCGCATCTGCCTGCGTTGCACACTCCAACTAATTATAAGTAAGCCATTATACTAGCAAACACTCAGTGTACCTAGTGGCATCCTATACGTGGCTATTGGACTTTGCTATAGTCCCACTAGTGCCAAGACATTTGCAGAGCGCATCTGCCTGCGTTGCACACTCCAACTAATTTTAACTTAGCCATTATACTAGCAAACACTCAGTGTACCTAGTGGCATCCTATACGTGGCTATTGGACTTTGCTATAGTCCCACTAGTGCAAAGACATTTGCAGAGCACGTCTGCCTGCATTGCACACTCCAACTTTTTTAAACTAAGCAATTTTACTAGCAAACACTCAGTGTACCTAGTGGCATCCTATACGTGGCTATTGGACTTTGCTATAGTCCCACTAGTGCCAAGACATTTGCAGAGCGCATCTGCCTGCGTTGCACACTCCAACTAATTATAAGTAAGCCATTATACTAGCAAACACTCAGTGTACCTAGTGGCATCCTATCTGTGGCTATTGGACTTTGCTATAGTCCCACTAGTGCCAAGACATTTGCAGAGCGCATCTGCCTGCGTTGCACACTCCAACTAATTATAAGTAAGCCATTATACTAGCAAACACTCAGTGTACCTAGTGGCATCCTATACGTGGCTATTGGACCTTGCTATAGTCCCACTAGTGCCAAGACATTTGCAGAGCGCATCTGCCTGCGTTGCACACTCCAACTAATTATAAGTAAGCCATTATACTAGCAAACACTCAGTGTACCTAGTGGCATCCTATACGTGGCTATTGGACCTTGCTATAGTCCCACTAGTGCCAAGACATTTGCAGAGCGCATCTGCCTGCGTTGCACACTCCAACTAATTATAAGTAAGCCATTATTATTATTATTATTATTATTTATTATTATAGCGCCATTTATTCCATGGCGCTTTACAAGTGAAAGGGTATACGTACAACAATCATTAACAGTACATAACAGACTGGTACAGGAGGAGAGAGGACCCTGCCCGCGAGGGCTTACAGTCTACAGGGAATGGGTGATGGTACAATAGGTGAGGACAGAGCTGGTTGCGCAGTGGTCTACTGGACTGAGGGCTGTTGTAGGTTATAGGCTTGTTGGAAGAGGTGGGTCTTGAGGTTCCTCTTGAAGCTTTCCACGGTAGGGGAGAGTCTGATGTGCTGAGGTAGAGCATTCCAAAGTATGGGGGATGCACGGGAGAAATCTTGTACGCGATTGTGGGAAGAGGAGATAAGGGAGGAGCAGAGAAGGAGATCTTGTGAGGATCTGAGGTTGCGTGCAGGTAGGTACCGGGAGACTAGGTCACAGATGTAGGGAGGAGACAGGTTGTGCATGGCTTTGTATGTCATAGTTAGTGTTTTGAACTGGAGTCGTTGGGTGATGGGAAGCCAGTGAAGGGATTGGCAGAGTGGCGAGGCTGGGGAGTAGCGAGGGGAGAGGTGGATTAAGCGGGCCGCAGAGTTTAGGATAGATTGGAGGGGTGCAAGAGTGTTGGAAGGGAGGCCAGAGAGCAGGAGGTTGCAGTAGTCGAGGCGGGAGATGATGAGGGCATGCACTAATGTTTTTGCTGATTCTTGGTTAAGGAAAGCACGGATCCGGGAGATGTTTTTGAGTTGTAATCGGCATGAGGTGAAGAGGGCTTGGATGTGTGGCTTGAAGGATAGAGCAGAGTCGAGGGTCACTCCAAGGCAACGAGCTTGTGAGACTGGGGAGAGTAAGCAACCATCGAGTTTGATGGAAAGGCTTGTTGGAGGAGATGAGTGAGGAGGAGGAAAGACAATGAATTCTGTTTTGTCCATGTTAAGTTTTAGGAATCGCACAGAGAAGAAGGATGAAATAGCAGACAGACATTGTGGGATTCTGGTTAGTAGAGAGGTAATGTCAGGTCCATTATACTAGCAAACACTCAGTGTACCTAGTGGCATCCTATCTGTAGCTATTGGACTTTGCTATAGTCCCACTAGTGCCAAGACATTTGCAGAGCGCATCTGCCTGCGTTGCACACTCCAACTAATTATAAGTAAGCCATTATACTAGCAAACACTCAGTGTACCTAGTGGCATCCTATACGTGGCTATTGGACCTTGCTATAGTCCCACTAGTGCCAAGACATTTGCAGAGCGCATCTGCCTGCGTTGCACACTCCAACTAATTATAAGTAAGCCATTATACTAGCAAACACTCAGTGTACCTAGTGGCATCCTATACGTGGCTATTGGACTTTGCTATAGTCCCACTAGTGCCAAGACATTTGCAGAGCGCATCTGCCTGCGTTGCACACTCCAACTAATTATAAGTAAGCCATTATACTAGCAAACACTCAGTGTACCTAGTGGCATCCTATACGTGGCTATTGGACTTTGCTATAGTCCCACTAGTGCCAAGACATTTGCAGAGCGCATCTGCCTGCGTTGCACACTCCAACTAATTTTAACTTAGCCATTATACTAGCAAACACTCAGTGTACCTAGTGGCATCCTATACGTGGCTATTGGACTTTGCTATAGTCCCACTAGTGCCAACACATTTGCAGAGCGCATCTGCCTGCGTTGCACACTCCAACTAATTATAAGTAAGCCATTATACTAGCAAACACTCAGTGTACCTAGTGGCATCCTATACGTGGCTATTGGACTTTGCTATAGTCCCACTAGTGCCAAGACATTTGCAGAGCGCATCTGCCTGCGTTGCACACTCCAACTAATTTTAACTTAGCCATTATACTAGCAAACACTCAGTGTACCTAGTGGCATCCTATACGTGGCTATTGGACTTTGCTATAGTCCCACTAGTGCAAAGACATTTGCAGAGCACGTCTGCCTGCATTGCACACTCCAACTTTTTTAAACTAAGCAATTTTACTAGCAAACACTCAGTGTACCTAGTGGCATCCTATACGTGGCTATTGGACTTTGCTATAGTCCCACTAGTGCCAAGACATTTGCAGAGCGCATCTGCCTGCGTTGCACACTCCAACTAATTATAAGTAAGCCATTATACTAGCAAACACTCAGTGTACCTAGTGGCATCCTATCTGTGGCTATTGGACTTTGCTATAGTCCCACTAGTGCCAAGACATTTGCAGAGCGCATCTGCCTGCGTTGCACACTCCAACTAATTATAAGTAAGCCATTATACTAGCAAACACTCAGTGTACCTAGTGGCATCCTATACGTGGCTATTGGACCTTGCTATAGTCCCACTAGTGCCAAGACATTTGCAGAGCGCATCTGCCTGCGTTGCACACTCCAACTAATTATAAGTAAGCCATTATACTAGCAAACACTCAGTGTACCTAGTGGCATCCTATACGTGGCTATTGGACCTTGCTATAGTCCCACTAGTGCCAAGACATTTGCAGAGCGCATCTGCCTGCGTTGCACACTCCAACTAATTATAAGTAAGCCATTATTATTATTATTATTATTATTTATTATTATAGCGCCATTTATTCCATGGCGCTTTACAAGTGAAAGGGTATACGTACAACAATCATTAACAGTACATAACAGACTGGTACAGGAGGAGAGAGGACCCTGCCCGCGAGGGCTTACAGTCTACAGGGAATGGGTGATGGTACAATAGGTGAGGACAGAGCTGGTTGCGCAGTGGTCTACTGGACTGAGGGCTGTTGTAGGTTATAGGCTTGTTGGAAGAGGTGGGTCTTGAGGTTCCTCTTGAAGCTTTCCACGGTAGGGGAGAGTCTGATGTGCTGAGGTAGAGCATTCCAAAGTATGGGGGATGCACGGGAGAAATCTTGTACGCGATTGTGGGAAGAGGAGATAAGGGAGGAGCAGAGAAGGAGATCTTGTGAGGATCTGAGGTTGCGTGCAGGTAGGTACCGGGAGACTAGGTCACAGATGTAGGGAGGAGACAGGTTGTGCATGGCTTTGTATGTCATAGTTAGTGTTTTGAACTGGAGTCGTTGGGTGATGGGAAGCCAGTGAAGGGATTGGCAGAGTGGCGAGGCTGGGGAGTAGCGAGGGGAGAGGTGGATTAAGCGGGCCGCAGAGTTTAGGATAGATTGGAGGGGTGCAAGAGTGTTGGAAGGGAGGCCAGAGAGCAGGAGGTTGCAGTAGTCGAGGCGGGAGATGATGAGGGCATGCACTAATGTTTTTGCTGATTCTTGGTTAAGGAAAGCACGGATCCGGGAGATGTTTTTGAGTTGTAATCGGCATGAGGTGAAGAGGGCTTGGATGTGTGGCTTGAAGGATAGAGCAGAGTCGAGGGTCACTCCAAGGCAACGAGCTTGTGAGACTGGGGAGAGTAAGCAACCATCGAGTTTGATGGAAAGGCTTGTTGGAGGAGATGAGTGAGGAGGAGGAAAGACAATGAATTCTGTTTTGTCCATGTTAAGTTTTAGGAATCGCACAGAGAAGAAGGATGAAATAGCAGACAGACATTGTGGGATTCTGGTTAGTAGAGAGGTAATGTCAGGTCCATTATACTAGCAAACACTCAGTGTACCTAGTGGCATCCTATCTGTAGCTATTGGACTTTGCTATAGTCCCACTAGTGCCAAGACATTTGCAGAGCGCATCTGCCTGCGTTGCACACTCCAACTAATTATAAGTAAGCCATTATACTAGCAAACACTCAGTGTACCTAGTGGCATCCTATACGTGGCTATTGGACCTTGCTATAGTCCCACTAGTGCCAAGACATTTGCAGAGCGCATCTGCCTGCGTTGCACACTCCAACTAATTATAAGTAAGCCATTATACTAGCAAACACTCAGTGTACCTAGTGGCATCCTATACGTGGCTATTGGACTTTGCTATAGTCCCACTAGTAAAAAGACATTTGCAGAGCACGTCTGCCTGCATTGCACACTCCAACTTTTTTAAACTAAGCAATTATACTAGCAAACACTCAGTGTACCTAGTGGCATCCTATACGTGGCTATTGGACTTTGCTATAGTCCCACTAGTGCCAAGACATTTGCAGAGCGCATCTGCCTGCGTTGCACACTCCAACTAATTATAAGTAAGCCATTATACTAGCAAACACTCAGTGTACCTAGTGGCATCCTATACGTGGCTATTGGACCTTGCTATAGTCCCACTAGTGCCAAGACATTTGCAGAGCGCATCTGCCTGCGTTGCACACTCCAACTAATTATAAGTAAGCCATTATACTAGCAAACACTCAGTGTACCTAGTGGCATCCTATACGTGGCTATTGGACTTTGCTATAGTCCCACTAGTGCCAAGACATTTGCAGAGCGCATCTGCCTGCGTTGCACACTCCAACTAATTATAAGTAAGCCATTATACTAGCAAACACTCAGTGTACCTAGTGGCATCCTATACGTGGCTATTGGACCTTGCTATAGTCCCACTAGTGCCAAGACATTTGCAGAGCGCATCTGCCTGCGTTGCACACTCCAACTAATTATAAGTAAGCCATTATACTAGCAAACACTCAGTGTACCTAGTGGCATCCTATCTGTGGCTATTGGACTTTGCTATAGTCCCACTAGTGCCAAGACATTTGCAGAGCGCATCTGCCTGCGTTGCACACTCCAACTAATTATAAGTAAGCCATTATACTAGCAAACACTCAGTGTACCTAGTGGCATCCTATACGTGGCTATTGGACTTTGCTATAGTCCCACTAGTGCCAAGACATTTGCAGAGCGCATCTGCCTGCGTTGCACACTCCAACTAATTATAAGTAAGCCATTATACTAGCAAACACTCAGTGTACCTAGTGGCATCCTATACGTGGCTATTGGACTTTGCTATAGTCCCACTAGTGCCAAGACATTTGCAGAGCGCATCTGCCTGCGTTGCACACTCCAACTAATTTTAACTTAGCCATTATACTAGCAAACACTCAGTGTACCTAGTGGCATCCTATACGTGGCTATTGGACTTTGCTATAGTCCCACTAGTGCCAAGACATTTGCAGAGCGCATCTGCCTGCGTTGCACACTCCAACTAATTATAAGTAAGCCATTATACTAGCAAACACTCAGTGTACCTAGTGGCATCCTATACGTGGCTATTGGACTTTGCTATAGTCCCACTAGTGCCAAGACATTTGCAGAGCGCATCTGCCTGCGTTGCACACTCCAACTAATTTTAACTTAGCCATTATACTAGCAAACACTCAGTGTACCTAGTGGCATCCTATACGTGGCTATTGGACTTTGCTATAGTCCCACTAGTGCCAAGACATTTGCAGAGCGCATCTGCCTGCGTTGCACACTCCAACTCATTATAACTAAGTTGCATTGTCAGGGATATTTATTCTTTATTATTCTGCTGTTAATAAAGCTAGACCACCACTGCAATCTTCACCACCTCTCAATTTTTACTACCACATTTTCAGTCCACAATCTTGTCGCAATCAACATGAGTGGCAAAATGACAGATGCTGGTGGAAAGGGGAAGAGGCGTGGTGGAAAAGGCAAAAAAGGTTTTGTCTGTGGGGAAAGTGCAGCAGCACTGAATACACGTTCAGAGACAACGCTGGCAGCTGGACACGACAAAATCTCCAAGGCGTAACTGGAGAGCTCTGGCCATTTTTCTAGGTTTGAAGCCCAAAAGGAGCAAGGCTCCAGTTGCACAGTCATGGCATCGATGTTCATTTGGAGATACTCCTGTATCATCCTCTCCAGCCGTTGAGTATGTGTCAGACTTGTTGTCTCTGGTGGCCTTGCAAAAGAGGGTCTAAAAAAATTATGAAAAGATTCCATAAAATTGCTGTTACCGGCACCAGATACGGTCCTACTGGTACGGGTAGACTGTTGAAGATGACGAGACCGTCCCATGTTTGTCAAGTTACAACTGGGAGATTCCCTCCCTGCACCTGCACGGTTGTTTGGTGGAAAAGCCGAGCTAAGATCGAGTAACAGCTTCTGCTGATACTCCTGCATACGTGCGTCCCTTTCTATGGCTGGAATTATGTCACAAAATTTGGACTTGTACCGGGGATCTAATAGTGTGGCAATCCAGTAGTCATCATCACTTCTAATTTTGACAATACGACTGTCATGTTGGAGGTAGTGCAACAAAAAGGCACTCATGTGTCTTGCGCAGCCATGCGGACCAAGTCCACGCTGTGTTTGTGGCATAGAGGTGCTACCCGTTCTTTCTTCCTCTGACATCTCCCCCCAACCTCTTTCAACTGAAATTTGACCAAGGTCTCCCTCATCCGCTGAGTCTTCCATGTCCATGGACAGTTCGTCCTCCATTTCTTCATGTTCTCCTGCACCTTGCTCAACATTTCGCCTGCTACTATGCGCCCTTGTCGATCCCTGTTCCCCATGGTCCCATGCCTGCTGCGTTGGTGATGATGAACGTCTGGACCTTGGTGATGTTGTTGTCCCTTGCGCATATGAATCCTCCTGTAGTTCCTCCCCTTCATGTTGTCCCACCCCCTGACTCCGAATAGTGTTTAGCGTGTGCTCCAGCATGTAAATGACTGGAATCGTCATGCTGATAATGGCATTGTCAGAGCTAAACATATTCGTCGCCATGTCGAAACTGTGCAGAAGGGTGCATAGGTCCTTGATCTGAGACCACTCCATCAGGGTGATCTGCCCCACCTCTGCATCTCGTTGGCCCAGGCTATACGTCATGACGTATTGCACCAGGGCTCTGCGGTGCTGCCACAGTCGCTGTAACATGTGGAGAGTTGAATTCCAGCGTGTCGCCACATCGCATTTCAGGCGATGAACCGGCAGGCCGAAAGACTTCTGGAGCGATGCAAGTCGCTCTGCTGCGGCGCTTGAACGGCGGAAGTGAGCTGACAGTTTTCGTGCCCTGTTCAGAAGGCCATCTAGGCCGGGATAGTGTGTTAAAAATTGCTGGACGACAAGGTTCAACACGTGAGCCATACAAGGTACGTGTGTCACAATGCCCAGGCGAAGTGCCGCACCCAGGTTTGCAGCATTGTCGCACACGGCCTTACCAGGCTGCAGGTTGAGTGGAGACAACCATTTATTAAACTCGGACCGCAGAGCTGACCACAACTCCTCAGCTGTGTGACTCTTATTCCCAAGACATGTCAAGCTAAAGACCGCCTGATGCCGTTACGCTCTGCTGCCAGCATAGTAATGAGGCGTGCGTGATTCCTTCTGCGCAGTGAGAACGCTGGTGGCCTGACCAGGCAGGCTTGGGGCGGAGGTGGAGGACCCAGATGAGGTGGAGGATGCAGAAGCTGTGGCGGAACTTGGACAGACAGAGGATTGACACACAAGTCGTGGGGACGGCAAGACTTGTGCAGCAGACCCTTCACCATCTATCACCATAGTTACCCAGTGCCCAGTCAGCGACATGTAACGTCCCTGTCCATGCTTACTGGTCCAAGTATCGGTGGTGAAATGCACCCGTTCACACACAGAGTTTCTCAAGGAAGCGGTGATGTTGTGTGCGACATGCTGGTGTAGCACGGGCACACCTTTCTTAGAGAAGTAGTGGCGACTAGGTATCTGGTACTGGGGCACAGCGACAGACATAAGGTCTCTAAAATCCTGTGTGTCCACTAGGCGGAAAGGCAGCATTTCGGTAGCCAACAGCTTACAGAGGGATAGAGTCAACCTCTTAGCTTTGTCATGGGTCGGAGGAAGTGGCCTTTTATTTGACCACATCTGAGGGACAGAGATCTGGCTGCTGTGTGTAGACGGTGTTGAGTAGGGTGTCCCTGGAAAAATGCAGGTTTGTGAGGAAAGTGCAGGCGGAGACATGATGTTGCCTTCATCCAACGTTGGTGCTATCGATGTCTGAGAGAGCTGTACACACTCACTTGTTTCCCCTTCCAAACCAACTGACGACCTTACAAGCAAACTGCCTGTTGCGGTTACAGTGGTGGAAGTTTGGCGTGGAAAAACAGGTGTGACAGCTGTCCCCACAGTCCTAGAAGATGAAGAGCGCGCGGATGCACTGGAAGGGGCGGGCGGTGGATGGTTCGCTCTTGCAGCATTGCAGCACAGTGAGCTTCCCACCGGGACCTATGATATTTATTCATGTGACGATTCATGGAAGAAGTTGTCAAACTGCTGAGGTTTTGACCTCTACTAAGAGAATCATGACAAATTTTACATATCACATGATTTGGGCGATCTTTTTCTATGTCAAAAAAGGACCAGGCTAGGCAAGGCTTAGAGGCCATGCGACCTGTTGATCCACCCCGAATAATGCTCATAGGCAGAGTGGTGGCTGAGGATGCAGTTGTAGACGTGCTACCAGTGCTCCGACTCTGTCCAGGAAGGCGCAAGGTAACTTCGTCGTCGGTTGCATCCTCCTCCACCGCCTCTGTTGACCTCCTCGAGTGCCTGACTGGGGGTTGACAGTAGGTGGGATCTAGAACTTCATCATCAATTGTTGTGTTTGCACTCCCCTCCCCCTCAGACCGAGCCTCTTCTTGCCCTGACCGAATATTTAAGTTGTCATCCCAATCGGGTATCTGCGTCTCATCTTCATCAGTATGTTCCTCATTGTCTATAACCACAGGTGTTACAGTTTGTGACAAAGGGTCAACATTATGCTCAGAAACTTGGTCCTCACGGCCTGAATCAGAGTCACAAAGGTTCTGGGCATCACTGCAGACCATTTCCTGTTCTGTACTCACTGTAGCTTGGGAGCAGACCTCTGATTCCCAGGCTATAGTGTGACTGAACAGCTCTGCAGACTCAGCCATCTCAGTTCCACCATACTGTGCAGGGCTGATGGAGACTTCAGAGCTGGGAGAAATCAAGTGTGATTGGGATGACAACTCAGAGGACTGGTGTTTTTTGGATGCGGTACTTGAAGTGGCTGAGAGGGCACTTGTTGGACCACTTGAGATCCATTCAAGCATTTTCCTTTTTTGCCCATCATCTACCTTTCTTCCTGTTGTTCGTGTCCGTAAAAAAGGGAGCACATCGGATTGTCCACGGTAAGTAGTAGACATCTTACTTTTGCTGGTAGATGGTCTATCTTCAGCAGATGATAATGGAGCTTTGCCACTTTCCCCACAGACAAAACCTTTTTTGCCTTTTCCACCACGCCTCTTCCCCTTTCCACCAGCATCTGTCATTTTGCCACTCATGTTGATTGCGACAAGATTGTGGACTGAAAATGTGGTAGTAAAAATTGAGAGGTGGTGAAGATTGCAGTGGTGGTCTAGCTTTATTAACAGCAGAATAATAAAGAATAAATATCCCTGACAATGCAACTTAGTTATAATGAGTTGGAGTGTGCAACGCAGGCAGATGCGCTCTGCAAATGTCTTGGCACTAGTGGGACTATAGCAAAGTCCAATAGCCACGTATAGGATGCCACTAGGTACACTGAGTGTTTGCTAGTATAATGGCTAAGTTAAAATTAGTTGGAGTGTGCAACGCAGGCAGATGCGCTCTGCAAATGTCTTGGCACTAGTGGGACTATAGCAAAGTCCAATAGCCACGTATAGGATGCCACTAGGTACACTGAGTGTTTGCTAGTATAATGGCTTACTTATAATTAGTTGGAGTGTGCAACGCAGGCAGATGCGCTCTGCAAATGTCTTGGCACTAGTGGGACTATAGCAAAGTCCAATAGCCACGTATAGGATGCCACTAGCTACACTGAGTGTTTGCTAGTATAATGGCTAAGTTAAAATTAGTTGGAGTGTGCAACGCAGGCAGATGCGCTCTGCAAATGTCTTGGCACTAGTGGGACTATAGCAAAGTCCAATAGCCACGTATAGGATGCCACTAGGTACACTGAGTGTTTGCTAGTATAATGGCTTACTTATAATTAGTTGGAGTGTGCAACGCAGGCAGATGCGCTCTGCAAATGTCTTGGCACTAGTGGGACTATAGCAAAGTCCAATAGCCACGTATAGGATGCCACTAGGTACACTGAGTGTTTGCTAGTATAATGGCTTACTTATAATTAGTTGGAGTGTGCAACGCAGGCAGATGCGCTCTGCAAATGTCTTGGCACTAGTGGGACTATAGCAAAGTCCAATAGCCACAGATAGGATGCCACTAGGTACACTGAGTATTTGCTAGTATAATGGCTTACTTATAATTAGTTGGAGTGTGCAACGCAGGCAGATGCGCTCTGCAAATGTCTTGGCACTAGTGGGACTATAGCAAGGTCCAATAGCCACGTATAGGATGCCACTAGGTACACTGAGTGTTTGCTAGTATAATGGCTTACTTATAATTAGTTGGAGTGTGCAACGCAGGCAGATGCGCTCTGCAAATGTCTTGGCACTAGTGGGACTATAGCAAAGTCCAATAGCCACGTATAGGATGCCACTAGGTACACTGAGTGTTTGCTAGTATAATGGCTTACTTATAATTAGTTGGAGTGTGCAACGCAGGCAGATGCGCTCTGCAAATGTCTTGGCACTAGTGGGACTATAGCAAGGTCCAATAGCCACGTATAGGATGCCACTAGGTACACTGAGTGTTTGCTAGTATAATGGCTTACTTATAATTAGTTGGAGTGTGCAACGCAGGCAGATGCGCTCTGCAAATGTCTTGGCACTAGTGGGACTATAGCAAAGTCCAATAGCCACGTATAGGATGCCACTAGGTACACTGAGTGTTTGCTAGTATAATGGCTAAGTTAAAATTAGTTGGAGTGTGCAACGCAGGCAGATGCGCTCTGCAAATGTCTTGGCACTAGTGGGACTATAGCAAAGTCCAATAGCCACGTATAGGATGCCACTAGGTACACTGAGTGTTTGCTAGTAAAATTGCTTAGTTTAAAAAAGTTGGAGTGTGCAATGCAGGCAGACGTGCTCTGCAAATGTCTTTGCACTAGTGGGACTATAGCAAGGTCCAATAGCCACGAATAGGATGCCACTAGGTACACTGAGTGTTTGCTAGTATAATGGCTTACTTATAATTAGTTGGAGTGTGCAACGCAGGCAGATGCGCTCTGCAAATGTCTTGGCACTAGTGGGACTATAGCAAGGTCCAATAGCCACGAATAGGATGCCACTAGGTACACTGAGTGTTTGCTAGTATATATGGCAAAATTATAGATGGAAAGGGAGAAGGGGAGGGGGGGAGAGAGGAGGCTGTAATTGACTACAAGGGTATGAGTTATGAGTGATCATAGGGATAGTGTTACATAAGTGGAAATACCTATGGAGGACCGGATGTGTAAGCGCATACCTTATACAAACCTATAGAGTGCTGATGGGTGAGAGTGTGATGTTAGATATAAGACATCCTATAGTGAATAGTGAGCCGTAATCAAGTGCAACAGGGATATTTCACGTGACTATGGGAACATGGAAGGTAAAGAAAGGGGAGAAAAAACTGTTAGACAAGGTAATCAGACATAATGTAACCAGTTGATCAGACATGACAAACATGACAAATAAAAAACAAGGAAGAATGGAACTCCATACATAGTGGAACCATATATAGTGTGAACACGAAAAAGAACCGGGCGTTAGAAAAAATGTGCACGGCCCAATGAATCAAGTCGGTTCTTCATATTCATGGTTTAAGCCCTTGGGTTCCAACGTGCCCAGAGTATATATCCAGAAAGATTCCCTTTCTTTGAGCTTCCTAATTCTATTGCCTCCTCTGCGTATGGCTGGGACATGTTCGATGACTTGGAATCTTAATTGGGCCACTGTGTGATTATGCGTCACAAAATGGTGTGGGACTGGTAATAGAATCTGCTTACAATGTATTGTTGACTTGTGCTTAGCACAAAAAAAGGGAATCTTTCTGGATATGTACTCTGGACACATTAAAACCCAAGGGCTTAAACCGTGAATATGAAGTACAGACTTGATTCATTGGGCCGTGCACCATGTCACCATGTGTGCAATTGCATTGTCCAATGGCTCACAATGGTTATGCGTTTTCATTGGATGGATAATCGAAGCCATGTTTTTTTCCTTTCTCTTGGGTTTGTTGTGTGAGTAGCCTATAGGATTAAGTTAGTTACCGCAGGCAGTGGATTTAGCTTCCTGTCTTTGGTCCAGTGGTAGATTGATTGTTTGGTCTATGAGCTGTTATGGGTTTTAATCCAGGTGAATGCCCATGGGCTGCCTATAACTGTGTGAAATATGTAGTTTTACTGGGCTGGGATGAGAGAATCCATCGAAGCATGGTGTAGGGATTGTGGTTCCTGTGTGCTAAGAAGAAAGGCTAGCACCAGCCAGAAAGCCCCATTACAGCCAATAATCAACCGCTAGCCGCTGGAACTCGTTGCTCTAGATCATGTCAAACTCTCACCAAGCAGGAATAGATACATTAGCCCACCATCCCACCCAAAGAGCAACTTCTGCTGCGCAGCTGGCTTTCTAGGCAGCAGCGCTATTGTGATGTCAGCGGGGGACATTGTGACAAGCCAGTGTTCCGTCACTTCATGTTGTGCACTGTTCAAACGGAAAATACATCAACAGGCAGACTACAGAAAAGCTTACTGACAAAGGATAGAGAGGGGCTTTCTCAGAGGGCTTTTTACAGTTTGTCTATTCCCAATTAGCCGTTTAAGTATGCTTAATGAAAGTACTAATTCTTTCATAGGCCGCCCATTCTTAGTATTTGACGTTCCTTATATTGCGGTATCAGGCTTCGCAGCAGGTTGCAAAACATTCATCACCCATGACTGTCCCCAATTGGGCTCAGAAGCTAAATGTCTATCATGACCTCTCTTTTTGAAAGTCCAAGAGCAAGCAAACTCTTCCTCCAGGAGAGGGAGCCAACAGATCACTAAAGACATCATCATTGCTCAAAGAAAACACCGAAAAACAATGGAAGCTTTAATTGGAGTGGAATCTGATAGACAGCACCTGATGCCAAGTCTGCATCTTCTAACACCTGCAGTCACTGCAGCAGCTGAATCCAATGTGTCCAAAAGGGATCTATTCTATTCAATTGCAAATGATCTAGATAAGACTGAGAATAAGATACTGCACGGGACATAGCAGAGTTGGTCAAGTTGAGTGGAGATGAGTTTGCTATTTGGCACAGCTTTTGCATCAATAAAGCAAGTAAAAGGTGTGAAAGATAAAAAAAAAGGGTGAAAGTGTGAAAAGTGAATTGGCCAAATTGAGGTGCATATAAAGTTTTTGCTTTCTTTCAATTCACTAATGAGGCTCATTTGAATCAGGTGAATTGAGTTCTGCTTTTGGAAACTCGGTTAAGAAGGGGTGCACCGGTCCTGGAGGTACTGCAATACCAGGTCAATGCGTGGAGTGGACAGAGCAAGATTTTTTCCATCTCCTTGTTCTAAAAATCCATTTAATATATGGTCCCTAGAGAGGGGACGTATCAGATATTAAACTGATAAGAACAGATTTAATTTTTTTTTTTTCTGTTTATCAGTAGGACTTCAAAATAACAAAGGTGATCGCCTCCCGTTGCCTGGGAACCGTCCAGGCACAAGAGGGCTATGTGTCACCAGAAGGCGCACACACTCCCTCAAGGCCGGCAGACGTGCAATCCCAGGCACCTTCCAGTACCGACCAAGGTAGCGTCCTCCGAAACTACACTTGATCTTAGCCAAAAGGCCGAGAAGCTATAACCCGAATTGGTTACGGCCTTGAGTGGCACCCTGGCCTATACCGGACACATCTTAGGGAGAGGGAGACAAACCCACGCCTACAGAAGACATTTTGTCACCCAAGCCAAACCCTTGAAAAGGCTGTTTTGCAGAGCAAAAACAAGGAGAATGGTACTTTTTGCAGCCGCCGCCCACTGCAATGAATCTGAATAACTCCTCCTTTTGGGCACAAGCACCTCCCCTCCCCCTTGCAGTCTTTCCAATTCATGATACAAAAAGACGGACGGACAGGACAGGACAGGACCATCTGCCTGACTTTCCGTCACTGCCACCCTTTGCCATCCTTGCCCGTAGAAAGCCCTTTCATCATCCCCAAACCCTAATCTTTTCCCTTCCCTTCCCAGCTGCGTCTCACTCCCTTTCATTAGGAAGTGAGCGCAGCCTTTTCTCCGTTCTGCACATGCGCGACGTTAAACACAAATGCGCAGGCGTGCGTTCCATTAGCCTCACTGCATTCCACTCCCATACAGGAAGTGGGCACAGCTATTACTACGGTCGCACATAAAAGAACCCACGGCCACCACTGCACATAGCTGACTCCACCACAGGACACCCACTTCTACACCAACGCAGGTAAGACAGGATCGGCACCTCTATGCTCCCGTTACAATCAGGCTCAGTCACCATGTGATAACGCTCTCAACTCTTTAGTTGCAGGCTCCCCTTGCTTCACCTCCACTGGCTGTGCTGCCATTTCCTCTCCCACCTGGAAGTTATACTTTATTCCACTATTTTCCTGTTTCTCTCTTCCCCCTTTTCCCATAACCTACTTTTATCTGCATTTGTGGGGTATCTATATGCTATTTACATCATAGTTTTATTCATTAATATGGAAGGGAAGAGTGCCCATGAGAGTGTTGAACTGCGGAGAGCAAAAGATTAAGCTGCTCCGATTTGCCACCATTGATAAGCTGTTCTCAGTAGATACACATGCTATCCAAACAGCAGCATCCACCATTGCTTCAGCCCACCCATTCAGTGACAGCTCACCAAGTCAGCCAGAGGAGTGGTGTAAGGAATTACACGTAGGCACTGACTCCACACCTTCACATCACAAGAAGGGGGTCTACAGGCTAGTGCAAGAATACGAGCAAGTCTTCAGCAAACATCCGCTAGACTTTTGAAAAATAAAAGGGGTCAAACACTACATCCCCACAAGTGCACACCCACCCATCAAAGAGAGATATAAGCCAAATCTACCTGCACATTACCAGTGTACCAAGGACATGTTGAGCAACATGAAGGAGGCTGGGGTTATCCGTGACAGTTGTAGCCTCTGGGCAGCTCCGTTGGTCCTGTTAAAGAAGAAGGACAGCACCACTCCCCTGTATTGAGGAATAGCTAGCTGCATTGACAACTGCAAATTATTTTTCTACCCTTGATCTCACTAGTCACTATTGGCAAGTGTCCGTTGCTGAGGCAGACCGGAAGAAGACCGCCTTTGCCACCCCGATGGGTCTCTGCGAGTTCAAAAGCATGCCCTTCGAGCTGTGCAATTTGCCAGGAACCTTCCAGAGGCTGATGGAATGCTGCTTGGGACACCGAAACTTTGAAACGGTACTGCTATACCTTTATGATGTTATTGTTTATTCTAACGCAAACAAGATTTTAGGGTGTATAAAAAGGGAGATTAGATCCGATGATCCCAACGTATTGTTACCCCTCTATAAATCACTTGTAAGGCCACATCTGGAATATGGGGTAAAGTCCTGAGCAGGTTGATAACCATTGGTTTGAGCATGGTAGGGTGTAGTACGCATCTTCCTGCATCGGTAAAAGCTGCAGAAGTCCTTGAAGATTTCCGCTTCAAAGGCAGTGCCTTGATCTGTGAGGACTCTCTCTGAGTAGCCATGAGGTCTGCATAAGTGTGCTTGGAAGACCTTCGCTGCAGTATGGGCCATTAGATCTTTGACTTGTACCACAACCATAAATCTCGAGTAGTTGTCTACCATCGTAAGTGCATACGTGAGCTCACCTCGATATTCTGCAACAAAACTCCCTTTTTCGATTTCAGTTTCAGCAAACACTCCTCTTCCTGTAGAAAATATTTATCATTACCTAAGACAGTCATTCTAATGCATGACAATATTAAGGCAATTTAGTTAAAACTTGTTTTAACTCACCTTTAAGGGGATTGATGTATTTCATGGTCAATCCAGGTTTGTCAGTGATGGCACTGACATAATGTATGGCGTCTTTTTCGGGCGTTATCCTTTGCCTTTTCATTGTGAAAATCCAGTTGCCTATATCAAAGCAAATTCTACTACTTGTAAAGTATGCAGAAAATGAAATGTAGAACATATAACATCAACTGCTTAGGAACGCATCATAGGTTAGTACTTAAAAGGATATTGTCATGTTCTAGTCATAATGCAAGCTGGACATTTTTCATGTTACCCTGTAATCGCCGGCCTGTTCTAATGCTCACAAGCCAAGATATAGGCTCAGCTGCTAAGGCTTCCCTCTGCCTTCTGAATGAAAATTGAATATGTCTGGCTCACTGTGTATATAGCAGGTGCTCAGAAAAAATAAGAGTTAATTCAATAGAAATAGCTCTGGCACACTATAGTGATCAATAACGTAAGAAAAGAACTCTTAGAATGCTGAAAATTCTTTATTTGTGCAAAAGGATAATTCATCCAACGTTTCAAACTTGTTTTTAGGTCTTTATCAAGGATAAAGTTATCTAAGATCATAAAGGGTTACAAAACCATATAAACACGTAATTAGTACATAGTACAACATAACAGTACAATATATTGCTACTTGAGAGTACAATGGGTCAAATGACCATGATGCACATACAAAAAAATTTTCCAAAGCCATAGTGAAAACATTTGTACTGAGGAAAGAAAATTTCCACATGACCTATCTGGAGAAACATTCTGGATCAAACAACCAAAAATAGTCAAGCAGGTAAATACACACCTATATGGATAACAGGATGATATGTGTTCAATTGTATAGCGTCATTGCCATTAAGGTACAAATGGAAAACTTGCAATCCTATATAGTGAAGGAAATGAACACATATCATATCAAAGAACACAGGAACATGGGTGTGAGAAAAACCTCAATGTTTATACTTTGTTCTTTATAATGGTGTGAACATGTATATGTCTCAGTACCTTATGAACTTGAGAATTCTAGTGAGTAGATGATGAAAGCCTATTCCAGAACTGGAATCGGTAAATAATTGTAGGTGGAATCTAAATGAAAAGATGGTACAAGTGTTATCATGACACGTGGGCTATAACACAATGGACCGTGTGACAAAGAAGAAAGGAGAGAAAGAAGAGGAAGAAAATGGAACTACCTGTAACATTACGTGATAGTCACTGGTAAGTATCACTTGACAATTCAGGTGAAAAAGGATTCCTTTATTAAAGGGTTCTCAGTCGCCTCAGGATCATGAAATACTAGGGTAAATGATATGAGAATGGGTAAGAAGCACCACTAAAGGAAATATGAGATGCAGGACATATATCTATAAACCCCTGAACTACATGATAGAAATAAAAAGAAGAAAAAAGAAAAAAAAGAAGAAAGAAGAAGAACACATAGAATGCGGAAAGAGAATGGGTACAACTACCTGAGTTACTGCAGGGAGGCCCCTGGTAGGTATTGTGAGGGTTAGTGGAATTCCTTCACTGAAGGGTTCTCAGTTGCCTCAGGTTCGTGAAAAATGCTATAGACAAATAATGCCCGGAGAAAAGGGGTTCATATACAGCGAATAATGGTAATACAAGGTACATGTGTCCCATGTAATAGTATAAATATATATATATTGTACTAAGCTCTACACCAGAAATAGAAAGTAGTCCCTCTGCCTTCTGTCTAGGTGCCCTGAGTTATGTCCTGTAAACTGTCACAGTGACCTAGACACACATGTGTAGTAGGGGAATATCCCTGCTGAGATGCCAGTGCTAGAGCACTCGTTTGCTGTGGAGTTGAACGCTATGTGAGCAGTTCTTACCTTCAATGAGCAGAAGTCTCTTTTTTCAGATTTCAATATCTCTGTGGGTATCTGGCAGAAATATGGAATACTCTTTACTGCTAAGACCCTGTACACCACTCCCACTAAAGGGGGCTTTACACGCTGCGACATCGCTAATGCGGAGTCGTTGGGGTCACGGAATTTGTGACGCACATCCGGCCGCATTAGCGATGTTGCTGCGTGTGATACCGATGAGCGATTTTGCATCGTTGCAAAAACGTGCAAAATCGCTCATCGGTGACATGGGTCTCCATTCTCGATTATCGTTACTGCAGCAGTAACGATGTAGTTCGTCACTCCTGCGGTAGCACACATCGCTCCGTGTGACACCGCAGAAACTAGGAACCTCTCCTTACCTGCCTCCCAGCCGCTATGAGGAAGGAAGGAGGTGGGCGGGATGTTCCGGCCACTCATCTCCGCCCCTCCGCTGCTATTGGGCGGTCGCTCAGTGACGTCGCTGTGACGCCGCACGGACCGCCCCCTTAGAAAGGAGGCGGTTCGCCGGACACAGCGACGTCGCCGGGCAGGTAAGTATGTGTGACGGGTCTGGTCGGTGTTTGTGCGGCATGGGCAGCGATTTGCCCGTGTCGCGCAACAGATGGGGGCGGGTACCCACACTAGCGATATCGGGACCGATATCGCAGTGTGTAAAGTAGCCTTTAGTCACATGACCAAGACTGTATCTGTGTCCCTACAACACACTTGAGACAAATGTGTGTGTGAGCCTGCATTGTGGGGTATATATAATATATTATAGAGCTGGGAAGGATCATTCTAAGCAGTGAGCTGTTCCAGTATTTGTAGGAAAATACCCAGTAGAAGCATCAAACACAGCACCAATACCTCCCATCAGTATTCCACCACAGTGCCATGTAACCCATGCCCTACACTCCCATCTACACCAATACTATACAGGCACAAACTAGTATATCTGACTAAAAGCCCCCAAAATATGAAGAACGGCCTATAGTTGAGTGTGGATATAAAATCTATGTGAGCAGAGCTAGAATAGAAATCACTGATCGCATTGAAGTCATTCTGACCATAAATCACCATGATATCAAGGTGAGGAGTTGTGTGTTACTGCTGGGAGGAAAGGGTTAACAGTGGAATATTAAGGTGCATTTCTGTGTGCAGTGTTACTAGTCAATGTAACAATTCAGTATGAGCTGCTCTTGGTGCCGGGGGAGGGAGATGCTCTCCTGAGCAAGATAGATGGGGAATGAACATGATATCTATATAGTGTAAGGCAGGGGGTCTCAAACCAGGTGATCATGTCTGATCAACTGGTTACATTATGTCTGATTACCTTGTCTAACAGTTTTTTCTCCCCTTTCTTTACCTTCCAGGTTCCCATAGTCACGTGAAATATCCCTGTTGCACTTGATTACGGCTCACTATTCACTATAGGATGTCTTATATCTAACATCACACTCTCACCCATCAGCACTCTATAGGTTTGTATAAGGTATGCGCTTACACATCCGGTCCTCCATAGGTATTTCCACTTATGTAACACTATCCCTATGATCACTCATAACTCATACCCTTGTAGTCAATTACAGCCTCCTCTCTCCCCCCTCCCCTTCTCCCTTTCCATCTATAATTTTGCCAGTACAATATTAGTTTACATTAGGCACACACTCACATATTCCTTTCCTTAGTGATTTATTGTAATTCACATTCACATACAATTCTCTATGCCTGCCCCATTACTACATTCATACCTACTTGACCCTATCCTGATACCCCTTGTCTCACCTTGTTGGTCCCTACACCTGTTATCATGTCCTTTCCTGTGTCTGTCTTGTCACACAACACATTTTAGCATATAACTTGTGCTCCTTATTACCTGTCCTGCCTATTAGAATTATGTCCATTATGTCCATGCATGGCCCAATGAATCAAGTCTGTACTTCATATTCATGGTTTAAGCCTTTGGGTTCCAATGTGCCCAGAGTATATATCCAGAAAGATTCCCTTTCTTTGAGCTTCCTAATTCTATTGCCTCCTCTGCGTATGGCTTGGACATGTCCGATGACTTGGAATCTTAATTGGATCACTGTGTGATTATGCGTCACAAAATGGTGTGGGACTGGTAATAGAATCTGCTTACAATGTATTGTTGACTTGTGTTTAGCTCAAAGAAAGAGAATCTTTCTGGATATGTACTCTGGGCACATTAGAACCCAAGGGCTTAAACCGTGAATATGAAGTAAAGACTTGATTCATTGGGCCGTGCACCATGTCACCAAGTGTCCAATTGCATTGTCCAATGGCTCACAATGGTTATGCGTTTTCATTGGATGGATAATCGAAGCCATGTTTTTTTCCTTTCTGTTGGGTTTGTTGTGTGAGTAGCCTATAGGATTAAGTTGGTTACCGCAGGCAGTGGATTTAACTTCCTGTCTTTGGTCCAGTGGTAGATGGATTGTCTGGTCTATGAGCTGTTATTGGTTTGAATGCAGGTGAATGCCCATGGGCTGCTTATGACTGTGTAAAATAGTATTGATTCATGATGGATTTCAGACTACATGTAGATATCTTCAGTCTTTCTATCCACATCATTTAAATGAACATTATCCATGCAGCTTGAAATTCATCCAATAAGAGAAGCAACCTTGTACAACCAATCTGATAAGGGCACAGTATATCCTAAGGGAAGGTTATGGCTATAAAAGGGGACTTCTTGGAGTCACCAGGTTGTTGATGGATGTTGCATGATCTAGTCTAAGCTCTTAGGAGCTGGCTAGGGGATCAGAACCAGGATGCCTTGTGGACTCGGTCTAGGGACTTTGGCTTCAACTAGAGGATCACTTGGCTACATGGCTTCAATCTAGGGGCTCCAATTCCGATTGGAGATCATAACCGCAATCTAGGGATTTCGACTCCGGCTGCCAGGATTATACCATATCATCATACCAGAGACTACTTAAGGAAGAAACCCAGGTTGGACAATTTTGTCACCTGGCTACAGACTTTGCAGACCTCAGCCAGCTTCCTAAATCTGGCGCTATTCTATTGTCGGTGGGTGCCCGACAAATTACACAGCTATGTAAAATTTTGGTTTATGAAACTTCAAATCCAGTGACTGATTATTATGTTTTCTAATGTCCTGATTTAAAAAAAAAAAAAAATATTTTTTTTTAACCATCAAATATTGATTTTGTACAATCCATGTGTGAAGTTACATACAAGTGACATGAACAAGAAAAATACTTATTGTAACCAAAAATATTCACAATTTTATATATAAAATACATTTATTTATTGTACAGTCATTCTGCAACTTTATTAGAAATTTATTCTTGCACTTTTTCCTTTTCTCTAGATCCCCCTTTTCTCTTATAGAAGGCCTGTGGATCTTCTCTGTGAAGCATCCGGCAATCATGTTCACGTTTCATTTACTTTGGTATCGTCGTTCCATCTCCTTGATATTCCGATGAAAACCTTCTTGTTCTTCCCACCAGCACCAAGGTTTTCAGACAAGTAGTCCAAATAGGAATGTAAAAAATGTAACTTCAAATTCATTAGACAACCCAAGGCTTTGAAACGTTTCAGCATGTTCTCCACGATGGACTTAAATTTTGATTCTTTGTTGTTACCTAGAAACGTATTTATTGCTTCTTTCAAAGAGTCCCAAGCCCTTTTTTCAACAGTTTTCATTATTGTTTAAAACACGTCATCCTTCATTCATGGGTTTCTGAATATCCGAACCCACAAAAATGCTTTTGTGCTGCCCCTGTGCCAGCAGCCGCCGTTGGTCGGATCCAGACCTTCTAAGAGAGTGGCTCGACCCGGGGGTCTCGCGGACATGTCGAATAAAAGGAGGAATGTAGATGTATGGGCTAGGCCGTATTAAGTTTGTGACGCCACCAACGGTGTGTGGTGAGGTGGGACACCACCGCTGCCGTTATGGGATACCCGGGAGAGATGTAGTGGCAGCTGGATGTTAACCCCTCCGTGTGTAGGGATGATTGCCCCGGGGCCCAGTGTCTTTGTGCAGGGTATGGTGATGGCAAGGGCCGGCGCGCCTGAGCAAGCAGGGGGATGTTTGGTTACTCACAGTAAATGAATCACACGAGTCTTTCGGTAAACCAAAGGTGCTGGTGGCCTGCCGCCCCGGCCGGTTGCATTCAGGTCCCCCACCCAGGCTGGTGGTCGCTGTCCTTTACTCTGCACTTGTTTTTGTGTATGGTGGACTGCCTGGTCTGGAACTCAGGAGTCCGCTCCCGGCTGGAGTCCCTGAAACTTGGTACACAGGTACTTAAACATCTCTCCTTCTTTCAGTAGCGCTTTCACAAACAGCTTCATCAGTCCAAGCTTACAGTGGAGTGGTGGCAAGAGAACTTTAGGTGGGATCAACTAAGCTTTATGCAACAATGTTCTTGAGTCCCGGTTACAAAGATGTTCTTGTTGGCCAATTTTTTTTGCTCCAGTGAAGAGTCCTAACCTGGCTTTCCAATTCACACAAAAAGCATGTGTTCTGCCTTCTTTTACGTAATGCTGTGAATCTCTAGCATACAGCTAAACCCTAGTTCACATTTCAAATAAACAGACTGTGGAGTTCAATAGCCTTGATTTATTAGCTGGTAACGTGAACTTGATTGCAGTATACATGGAATATACAGTGAATATAGGAATATCCAAGATGCAGTTGAAGACAGAATACGGTATATCCAAGATACTGTTTTATACGGGTAAAAACTATAACAAGAAAATGATTACAGTCAGTACAGTGTTAATACAGAGTTAACATAGCATAACAGTACATGAGATGCAGTTCTTACGAGAATGTAGGTGAAAGGTCACTGCATCTGCAATACATAGAAATCTTATCTAGACAAACAAGACAGGGATGACACTAAAGGTGTAGAAGTACAATGTACAATGCATTTACTACACTCTTCCATCTAGGATTCTATCACTAACACATGTAATTTGCTTTGCTCACCGGATTACACTAGGCAGGGGTGAATGTACAGAGAGGTAAGTCGGCATGTCCTTTCCTGACAAATCCAAAGAGAAAATGGCTGCAGGCTTCTTCTCAGCTCAGGGAGGCATTCCTTACCCAGAATACATTTAGCTTAAAGGGAAACTCAGCAATTCAAAAGAATAACAATGACCTCTAGGGGTTGTAACAGAAATTTCAATGAATGACTATTAGCAGGCTGCCATGAGGCAGAACAGCATGGGTATTTAATATATCCTCCTTGCTGCCCAAGAAGCAATGAGAACATTTTTAGACCACCACATATTGACCATCCATGCTCCTTGTA
The DNA here is from genome assembly GCF_048569485.1 of Anomaloglossus baeobatrachus. Lineage (NCBI taxonomy): Eukaryota > Metazoa > Chordata > Amphibia > Anura > Aromobatidae > Anomaloglossus > Anomaloglossus baeobatrachus. Next base: position 9,558 of record NW_027443298.1, on the reverse strand, counting down.
GTTAAGTTTCTTGAGAATAAAGTCTAAATTCTCACAGCTTTCTTCCAAGTGCATAGCATGTGTGACGCCCTGGACTAGCCAGGTAGTCACAAACACAAAATCACACACACCCCCTCCCCTGGATAGTCTACATCAGTCACACAAAATCCTTGTTGCCTCCTCCAGGGTCTGATGTCCACACCAGGTGGGGCGGAGCCAGGCGGTTGGCCCCACCCACCGAGGAGTTCACAGGCCTGGAGGCGGGAAAAAGCAGTTAGTTTAGTTTTGTAGTGGAAAGTGAGAGGACAGAAACTGTTAGTGTCTGGGTAGGAGCCCAGGCACTGTCAGCAAGGTCGGCAGACGGTGGTGGCCGTCTGCAGGAGGTGGTACAAGTCAGCTGAACCGTAGGACCGGGGACGGGCGGTGACCCGAGGGGAACTGAACCGGTGAGCGGATCTGTACCAAGCACAAAGGCAGGGCCATTGGACCCTGACCAGGCTAGGAGCCGCCGACAATGGTCAAATCCGAGAGTGACCGGAATCCCAGGGGTTCCCTAACACCCAAGACCCGACAGAAGGCAACCGTCCACACCGTGAGGATAAAAAGCCACCGCCATAGGCTAGAGATCCAAGGGCCAGCGCCTGCGGGCAAACGGGCTCCCTCGGTACGTACACCCCAGCCATCCAGCCTCCCCGTACCGCCACCGGGCCCCGGGATCACCAACCCCTACCCACGGAGGGGGAACCAACATCCTAGCTGCTCCCTGCCATCGCTCCCGGGATCCCCGTCACCAGCAGTGGTGGTGCCCATTATCACCACGACCTGTGGGTGACGTCACTAACTATCTCCCCAAACAAACCACCCCCTTTTCACTCGTGGGCGAGGAGCGCTGCTCGAGTCCCCGGATCTGGCCCTCCGCTCGAGCCACCGAGCAGCAGCAGCAGCAGAAGTCCCCGAACCCGAGCGTAGCGTGCGTGGCCCCTCTGCCCGCGACACATGCCCTACACACACTGAAGAATACTTACTGCCATTGAGCAGTAGCACAGCTTTCAGACTTTTTGGATGAAACAATGACGTGTCACCACTCGCTCACATTGTACTTAATGTTACATTTTCCATCAGCACAGGAACATCGCTTGAATACACTAGAGCACCATCTTCAGAAAAGTATGGAGGGAATCTTTTCAGAATTCTAACCTTTTGGAAACCTATTGTCACGCTCTCCGGGTCCCCTGCTCTGCCCCCCGGCTCACCTGCCACGCTCCCCGGCTTCCCTGCTTCGCTCCCCGGCTCCTCTGGCAGACATCCCCTGCTCCACGGTCTCCAGCCTCCACCACCTGCGGTCCCCAGGCGGCCCGGTCCCCGCTCCCGGCGCCCGTCGGCAGCCCTGCTCCAGGCCGGCTCCCCTGCTTCCTATACACCGCTCCCTGCCCTGGCTTCTGGCACCCGGGCCTCGCGCATGCGCATTAGGGCGCGCGCGCGGTCATTGACCCTCTCTTAAAGGGCCAGCGTCCACTGACAGGAAATTGAACACACAGGTACAGGGTATAAAGGGGTTTAATGTCCAAGTGGGCGGGGCCTGTTCTTCGTGTTTCCTAAGCTAGGAGTCAGGTCTCCTTGTGTCTCTGTGATATACTTACCTATCTCTCTTCTAGAGCCGCTCCTGCCTCGCCATCCGGTCCTGCCGATTCCCGAACCCCGAACGCTGACTATCTGCCATCCCGTCAGTCCGTACCATCTCTGATCCCTGTGGTGACCCGTCCTCTCGCTCCATCGGTTCCGGACTCTGCCTGACATCTCGGCCTCCGAACCTGAGCTCCGTCACCCGGACTACCATCAGTGACTCCGTGGTCCCAGGGACTTCTCCATTCCACTCTTTTGCACGGACTGTCCTGCTACCCGTAGTGCTCCGGCTACCGGACCCCTTGCCTTCATTAAGGTGTTCGGCCCAGTGGATTGTAAAAACCTTAAAATTAATACATCTAGTTATCAAATATGTTATAGTAAGACATATAAGTTCACAGTTCTGTTTATGTGGGAGGGCATAGTTTATTAATTAAGTTTTTATAAGGAATAAGTATTAAAATATCCATATTGAATATATATATGCTGAGCATGGAAGGATATATATAAATCCCTCCAGAAGCTTCCCGAAGCTTCCAGAAGGTTACGTAATATGGAACTATATTCAACTACGTTCCACTAGAACACCCTATATGGACTGAGCAGCTGGTATATAATACACGATGGAGGGGGCTAGGGGGCTCGCTCCTCCACTTTGCCTGCTGTGAGAAGACTCCAGTGCTGCAAGACATGCTGTCCAAGAGATGACATCTCCTGCCATGCCATTCTGGAACCTAAGAAAGTTGGGTAAAGACTTCCCATAGATCATTATGGACTAAATGAACTCTTTGCGTAAGCTATCAAAGTATATTATTTTTCCTTTCTGTAACTGAACCCTGGCAACCATTTTTAAATAGATAAAATACATTTATTTTTTTACATCTTTGGAAGTTCTTTCTTTCATGCGGCTTTACGTATTTGAAGAAAAAATATATTTAAGAGTATATTTTTTAACATTTTGGCGAGTCAGCTATTCGTGATTTTTTTTTATATATTTTTTTTTGTTGTTCCTTCACTTTGCATAAGGGGGGTCGAAGTTATCAAAGTCATAAGTATTTTAAGTATCTCCTGCAAAGGATCAGGAATCGACAATTTATAAAAATCACGCAGAACCTAGGAAATACGTATAAGTCAAGTTGCATGAATGTTTTTTTTAATGAACTTTAAAGTCTTTACAAAGTTACAGAAGTTAACTTTCGACGTATTTTTGAGCAAGAAAGATAAAGTCAGTCCATAAGAAGTATTGGACGTGCTGAACAAGGTGGATCAAGTCTTACAGGATCATCCATCAGATCATCTGATCATTTCAGGTAAGAAAATGGATTTTATCTCTTCATATGTTAAGCAAAGTAAACTTCAGTTCACTTATCCAGATATTTCTAATGTAGAAGAGATTTGGTTACGCTTTTATGAGGAGTGTGAACTTGAGAATTCACGTATAGAATGTGCAAGGTCTTTTAATAGAGAGAAACAGAAAATCAGAAATGTCTGTCATTTAGTCTATGATTTTCACAAGTTAATCGTAGAAAAGTGTAAAAATGGTGGAAATAGACAACCTGAATTGTCAGGAGAGTCAGTGACAGAGAAATCCAAAGACTGCTTAGAACCTGGAATGTCAGTCAGTGATATTGTGAATTCTGACTGTAATGTTGGCTGTAATTTTGTAAATCAGAATTTTGATAATGGCGGCAGACATGTGCTACGTAATCAAGGTCATTTTCAGGACACTGGGAAAGAAGCAGGAAATGACGTAGAGAAGCCAGAAGGGGGAGGAGCCAGAGTGGGAGACGTGCAGAAAAGACACGTGGAGAGAGAAAATGGCGACGATCAGTTTCTAAAAATAGAACAGGCCAAGTTAGGGATTACACTTAGAAAAAATTTATTGGACATATGCAAATTAATTCCCGCATATAATCCTAAAATACATGTTTGCAGAAATTCAGAGATATTTGAAAGTTCCATCGAGAAATTAAACTTAACCAATAGTGAGACGAATCAGTTATTCCGTATGTGGATACCTCAGCATTTCTTTAGACAATTGGCTTTGAAAAAGTTTTCTGACAATGAGACATTTGATTGTTCAAATGATAACGATATCATAAGGCTGAAAAATCTCATATTCTGTACAAGGAATGAATCTGATCCAAACTATGAGATGTTGAAGGAATTACAAATTGAACAAAATGAGAGTACGTTCTCATTTATGTCCGTTTTTGAACGTTTGTATAGGGCGGTTATTCCAAATGTCGGATTGGATGGAATGATACGTTTATTCATCAAGAAATTTAATTTCCTTGACAATGCCGCCTGTGCGGTGGCATTAAATAAAAAGTCCCTATTCGAATGTACGACATTTGTCGATTTTGTTAGAAATCGCCAAAGTCAATCAAAACAGAAATTAATTAATTCTGAAAAACCAACACAAAAAAGGGTGAGTTTTTGTGAAAAACCAACAGTGTCTCCCAGATCCAGATATTTCTGTGACAGGGTATATGCAATTCGGAGGAAGATGCATACGTGTTATAAACCATACAATCCACCCCAATTTTTATCATCTAAAAGTCTTTTTTCACAGGAAAAACCCCTGTCACCAGTGAAGGGATTGGTCACTGGGATTGAAAATCCCAGACAAATGATGAGTAATAGCTTTGAAAGACAGAAACAGGTGTCTTGTGCAGACTCTTTCCCTGGGTTAGGATTTGATAGCCAGCAACAGCTGGGTGGTTTTTCTGAGAGAGACATTCTCTCTCAAATAAGAGAAAACCTTGAATTACATAAGTTCAGGGATTCCTATAAGTTCAAAGGGAATCTAATAAATCGAATCTTTGAAGAAAAAATTAGGTATGGTCTTCAGTTAAATAAAGTGGATTTCTGGGTAAATTAATTTTATTGTTTGATAAATATGTTTATTCATATACAGTGAATCTATACATATATATATATATATATATATATATATATATATATATATTAAAGGTAGTGATAGTATATCAAGGTCATATTTTCATTTAGTCAAATGATAGTTAAATGTTATAAATTAATAATTTGATCTCTGTATATGAATAATAATATTTAAAATAAAACAATAAGAGAAAGTAACAGATTCAAAGTGTTTCATTTTTATCATAAATATGATAATAATTTTATTCTTTTATTTCCCTCAGAATTTATCAGTAAAGCAGATTGATGAAGTATTAACTTTTTATTTATACATATGTTCTTGTCCTCAATCAGGTAACATATATTTTATTGGGTAAGATTAATCGCGAAAGCACGATTAATATTATTATTTCCTCAGGTACCAATTGCCAGAGAACTATTACTTTAATGTTTCTTTAAAGAATATATATCTTCTTTAGAGTTATTAGAGATGTAATCTGAGCTTTGGAGTGGTATAAAACTGCTTGCTGTCTTGGAATGGTGTTCCTTGCACGTGACCAAAGCATGTGACTTGGTACTAAAGCTAAAAATAAATGTTTGTTCCATGGTCATATGTACAGTCTGTAATTCATTGGAATTTGTTTTTTTCAAGAAGTACTTCAAATTAGTAACATAATCTTTGAAATGCGCATAGAATAATTGGGAATACAGGGATTTGTGTCCGTCAATGTTTTTATGTGAAAGTATATGTTACAGTCTTGTGTGCATAGATGTGTCTATGAATGATTGATTGTTTGAGCAGCTGCAAATGCTAAAGTCAGAGTACTTGGATCCAGGAAAAAAAAAAAAAAAAAAAAAAAGGGAATTTTTGTTTTAACTTCGAGGTTATATTATATTATATTATATTATATTATATGTATGTATACTTTTAGATAATAAGTTATAGTACATAAGTATAAATGAAGGAATTTATACCGAATATATATATATATATATATTATTCTTAGACATATTTCTTTAGTATAGAGATATTAGGATTTTTTATTAAGGGTTTATTCTGAAGAGTTACATTCTAGAATAAGGTTATAACGTTTTGATTTTTTTTATGTCTTTTGTGTTAGTCACTTTTTTTATTGGTACATAGATTGGAAATCATTTTTCTTTTCAAATATGGAAGTGATATTTATAAATGGTCTTGAAGATTTACAACACAAATTTGAATTTAATTTAATCTAAACATATTAATTTTTATAATATCATATTTCATGATATTGAAAGGGAGAGGTTTGGTCTCAATCACACACATTTATATTTGATAAATATATGTGTTTACAGGATACTTTAATAATTAATATTTTAAGTACAAAGGAAGAATTGGGAATAAAAAAATATATTTGAAGTATATCATAATGCATTTATATACTAAGAGAAGTGTATTATTTGCAAGGTTACATGACTTAATTATTTTTATTGGTTATTGATAGGTTTGGTAATTTTATAAGATACTGGTAATATTAAGGTTATCTGGTAACATTAAGGTTATGTATTATTAAAGACATAGGTGTTATATACATAGAAGGCCTTATTTTTATTTCAAGTTTTATTTTTATTCCGATTTTCATTTTTCTTTTTATTCCTATTTTTTATATTAATTATTATTTAATATTCACATTTTTAATCAAAATCTAAATTCTACAATTTTTATTTTTTCTTCAGATTTTAAATATCTCAATTGAGAAAACACTTCAATATTTAGTTCAGTAATATCTAATATAAGAATATTACTTTATTAAATATGAATCATATTAAAAGGGAAAAGTTCCACTTTTTTGGAAGAAAAGATACTTCCTTCATCATATATACAATTGTTTACTTTCTGGTAATACATTATTTTTATATTAGCATGTTAACACAATAAGGATGAAGTATTACTTATAGTTACACATTTCCTTATAGTAGGTTATTTAATAAATAATAGACAAATCAAATAAATTAAATTAGAGTAATAAAGATGGAAGATTAAGGTACATCTAGGTTTACCTTCCTATATTTACAAATAATATATATTATATTTTTAATCAATAATAATTTATAATGGATATTGTTGTGTTTTGATGGTATCATCCAGTCTTTTCTAAAAGGTTATTTGCTTTGGTTTATAATTTACAAATGATCTAACTAATAAGCCACATTGTTGCCTTTCATATTTATAATATGATACATGTTATAGGTACACATTATATTGTTTCATATTTTATATTATATTTTGGTTACATTCAACACATTGCCACCTATGGGTTTGGAAGGGTAATGCACCAATGACAAAAAAGGTCATTACAAGAGAATACTATTGTCTATACCATTATGCAGTATTTTATCATTCTGAGTATCAATTATATTAATACTTTTACGATAATAATAATGACATGGTATTATAGTATTAGAGTTATGATACGCTGTGACATTTATTAGTGATAGTTATTGCCATATTTGGTATTTAGGTAGGGAATGAAGTCTTCAATCAAGATTATAGAAGATAAAACGACTTTATATTTTTCCTAAAGTTAAAAGGGATTCTGCAAAAGGTCCAAAAGGTAACGTCTCAAATAAGACTGTGAAACATACAAAATACACTTACCGCGTTAGCACCTCAGAAACACAGTGATCCTATGATTCCAGGATGGACAATGACACATGGTCTGTGCATTAAGACCTCCCTAAAGTTACTAAGAAGAGCAATGACGTGTTAAAGTTAACCCCTGTCGTGCTGACCAAGAACGTCTTAACATCTGTTCCTGGGTTATTTGACAACAGGCAGCATGAAAGGTGACTAGTGTAAATCACACTGCACAGACATCAAAGACTTTTGCTATTCTTCTACATTCATGAACTGTGGTTTATCAACATTGGCTATGGACTTTGCAATAAAAAAAAATAAGGTTTATGGACTTTGATCTAACAATGATAAACGCAATATGGGACTGTATAAATTGGTAACCATTCATTTTTATCAAAGGATTTATTTCTAAGAGACTGTGTTAATGCCGGATTACATCGGAGATAAGAAGACATCAACTCAGAGGACATCATATGGTGACCGGATTTGGTTTTTGCATTTCTTTTTAGGTCTAGCGAAGTATAGTTATATACATTTTTATATGATTGATCAGTCACAGCCTGTCATAACAGGAATCCACAATATTATATTATTGAACTTACAACATGAATAATGCAAATTAATTATTATTCATCATTATTATTGATATTAATCCATTATCGCCAAATAAGGAAAGAAGATTTGTTGTTTTAATGATGTATTAATTAATTTCGGGGTTATTCTACCCGCTTCAAGGGGGAATTGTAAAAACCTTAAAATTAATACATCTAGTTATCAAATATGTTATAGTAAGACATATAAGTTCACAGTTCTGTTTATGTGGGAGGGCATAGTTTATTAATTAAGTTTTTATAAGGAATAAGTATTAAAATATCCATATTGAATATATATATGCTGAGCATGGAAGGATATATATAAATCCCTCCAGAAGCTTCCCGAAGCTTCCAGAAGGTTACGTAATATGGAACTATATTCAACTACGTTCCACTAGAACACCCTATATGGACTGAGCAGCTGGTATATAATACACGATGGAGGGGGCTAGGGGGCTCGCTCCTCCACTTTGCCTGCTGTGAGAAGACTCCAGTGCTGCAAGACATGCTGTCCAAGAGATGACATCTCCTGCCATGCCATTCTGGAACCTAAGAAAGTTGGGTAAAGACTTCCCATAGATCATTATGGACTAAATGAACTCTTTGCGTAAGCTATCAAAGTATATTATTTTTCCTTTCTGTAACTGAACCCTGGCAACCATTTTTAAATAGATAAAATACATTTATTTTTTTACATCTTTGGAAGTTCTTTCTTTCATGCGGCTTTACGTATTTGAAGAAAAAATATATTTAAGAGTATATTTTTTAACATGGATCCACCTCCTGGGTCTGCCCGTCCACCTGGCCCTAACACCTATAGAATCAGTGTTTGTGAAAAAACTGTACGTGATGATATTTTTTCAATATTTTTACTGAGTCCAATGATCGAAAGTATGAAAAAAATCACATCTTTCAAAAATTTTTACCCTTGGAAACCTGTGTTATTATTACTATGCACGAGCCCTAAATTGTCTGAAAAACAACAAAATGGTGGTTGGATAGACCTTGACCCCACAATTCAACGGCCACAATTAAGGAGAAAAGTGCTAAGAGAGTTAAATTTGCCCCTGAAATAACCAATGATACGGGCCAAGGAGGGACACACCATTTTGATCCGAAAATAGCCCAACACCATGAGAGACGGGCAAATCCGTGAAAAGACAAAGTTCCAAGCTACAACTGACGCAGGATCTACAGCACATACGCCCATTGTAATTGTTCATGATTTCCGGCCACTACGCATTTCAGCCTTCAGGGACCTGTTAATTCGAATGCTATGTCCAGGAGTAGAGATGAGCGAACCAGTCCCGGTTCGGCTCGAGGTCGGTTCGCCGAACGGAGCTCCCGTTCGAGTTCGGCTCGTCGAACGTTCGACGAACCGAACTCGAGCCAATAGGAAACAATGGCAGGCAATCACAAACACAGTAAAACACCTAGAAAACACCCTCAAAGGTGTCCAAAAGGTGACAAACAACTCACAACACAACACAAACACATGGGAAAGTGACAAGGACATATACTCATGCGAAAACAAAACAGCTGGACAAGGAAAAAGAGGAGGACACACAGATATAGGCATGGCACGCCATTCTAAAATCATGTAAAACACCGCAAGGTGACTCCAAGCGGAGTCTCCCTTTTATCCAAAAATTGGGCCACACAGACACCCACCCCATCAGTGGCAGCACTTGGGCCCTAGTTGCAAACAGGATGTTTTGATTTGCATCAAGCACATTCAAAAATACGCCATAATTAACCGTCCCCAGGATGACACCGGGGTAGGTAGCAAAGTCTTTCCTGATCCCAGCTCTGTTCATCTTGGCTTCTTTTAAAAACACAGCAAGCAAGGGTTACTCCAAGCGGAGT